>NC_081182.1:172623786-172797328 GCF_029867415.1 Vicia villosa
AAACCCCTAACATCAAGATGCAAAACAACCCACCAAACATAACCCAAACATCAAGATGTAAAAAATCAGGAAAAACAACAAGTTTATATTGTAAAGCAACTTTATACAACGCCATGGGCGACAAATATACATGAGATCAAAGTATATATATATACAAAACCCACAAATGAAACCACAAACAGAAGAAAAGAACAAAAACCCAAAAATCTCACGGTTTGTCGGCTCCGATTGATGAAGGATTCAACCCCGGATCATCCATTTGACAGCTCCAATGTGTTTTCTAGCATCATTCCACTCGAAAAATGCTATTGGATGGATTGGAGCTCTAAAATATCCAACCATGCCCTAAAATATCTGATTTCCGCCAATTTATATAATTTTGGGATCTGGTACAGCGCGCGTCGCGCGCAGGAGCGCGTATCGCGCCCAACCTGCTGAATTGAAAAAACAGCTTTTAGTAAAAATGGCGTAACTTGAGAACCGTAACTCCGATTTGCGCCCAGTTCGAAGCGTTGGAAAGCTTATTCAATTTCCTATCTAACAATGATAACATATCAACCAAATTGGTGATTTATTATTCTTTGATTTTGAGCTTTATTCGGCGAATGAATTGATTTCGCCGCTCAAAATCGCGCGTTTGAAGCCGTGTCTTCGACACGTTATTGCTCATGCTCCAAATACGCAAGAATACCTACAAAAAGAGTAGAAAACTATCAAAAAGTATAAAAGTGTATGAAAATATATCTATTCACTAAGTATACGTATTTATGCACAAAACGGGGTATTATTCAAACGGTATTAACAAAAAGTATCGATAAGTGCCACTATTTACAATCACCAAATAACTACATTTTGGCACTTAACAGAGCGCTTTGCTCGTAAAATAAATGGGCCTTTGGCCTTCCGGGGTTTCTCCGATGAGAGCGGCGCTGACTGCCTCGGTAGCGACGACCAGGTAGACATAAACGATTTCCCCGGATTCGGGCCTTGAGAGTACGGGCGGGCGTGAGAGGGCTTGTTTGAGGTGAGACAGAGCGCGTTAGCATTCGTCCGTCCATTCGAAAGTTGTCTTCTTTCGGAGGAGTTTGAAGAGTGGGAGGGCATGCTGGGCCGACTTGGCTATGAATCTGGATAGTGATGTGAGCATGCCGTTTAGGGATTGGATGGATTTTTGGGAGTTCGGTGTCGGGAACTCTGAAAAGGCTCTGCATTTGTCCGGATTCGCCTCGATCCCTCGCTCCGTGAGGTAAAAACCCAGGAATTTCCTTGCTCGGACTCCGAAGGTGCATTTCTCGGGGTTAAACCTCATTTTGCATTTCCGAGCTTGTTCGAAGACCTTCTTGAGGTGGGCGGCATGGTCGGTCTCTTCTTGCGACTTGACGATCATGTCGTCCATGTAGACCTCGAGCATATCGCCGATCTCCGCCCGGAATACCTTATTCATCATTCGTTGGTATGTAGCTCTGACGTTTTTCAGACCGAAGGGCATTACGTTAAAGTAGTAGTTGCCCGAATCGGTCATGAAAGCCGTGTAATTTTTGTCCGTTTTAGACATGGGTATTTTGTTGTACCCAGAATATGCGTCCATAAATGATAAAAGTTTGAAACCTGCAGAATTATCGACTAATTTATATATGCTAGGCAGAGGGTAAGCGTCTTTAGCGCAAGCCCTGTTAAGGTCGGTATAGTCAATGCGCATGCGCCATTTTCCATTAGATTTCTTTACAAGTACAACGTTGGAGAGCCAAGTAGTGTACTTGGCTTCCGATATGAATTTAGCCTCTAAGAGGTCCCTAACAGCTAGTTCGGTCGTGGCCGTTTTTTTGGGGACTGTTTTCTTCTCCTTTGGGCGACGGCTTTGCATGCGGGATCGATCGTCAGGTGGTGGCACGCTACTTCTGGATAGAGGCCGGGCATCTCGGCCGCGCTCCATGCGAAGAGGTTGGCATTCTCCCTGAGGCAGGCCTTTTGTTGTCTTTTGGCTAGTTTGGGCAGGTCTATACCGACTTTAACTCCTCTGGTTGGGTCGTCGCCAAGGGCTATTAGCTCGAAAACTCCGTCGGGGATTGGTCGGAGACCTTCCTCTGGTGTTTTCGCATCTGCTTTTCTTTCAGATTCTTTGTGGAAGTGGCTGTCCAGGTCGATGGTGTCGATGAGGGGCATAGGTTTGCTGGGTTCGGGCCCCGCGTTGCATGCTGCTTTGTGCTGGGCGGCAGCTTTTATGGAGCTGAGGCCTTTGGCGGAGGCTTCGAAACACCTTTTGGCCGCTTCGATGTCGCCGTTGAGCGTTGCAACTTGCCCTTTGGTTGTGTAGTACTTGAGTTTGAGATGTACGGTTGAGGGGACGGCGATTAGCTCGGCCAGCATCGGGCATCCCAAGATGCACTAGTAGATTGAGGGGCAATCAATGACTAGGAACTGGACTTTGACGGCCCTTGCAGTTTCTGCCGACCCGATCGAAACGATAAGCTCGACGAACCCCCCATGGTTTTGTTACGGTGCCGTTGAAACCTTGTAGGTCGGATCACATGTAGGGGTGAGGTGGTTGTCGTTCAATTGCAGCGTCTTGAATAATTGGGAGTACATGATATCCACTCAACTCCCTTGATCGACTAAAATGCGGCGCACATCAAAGTTGGCCATCCGGGCCCAGATAAGGAGGGGGATGTTCGCATTGGGCGCTCGGCCGTGCAGTTCGTCCTTGTAGAAAGATATGGAGGATAGCGGCTTTGCTCAAACTTGCTGAGATTAGATCGTGGAATTTCCGTTTTACGGATCCGACAGTGAGTTTGTTGAATCCTCCTCCAGATATGACCATGGCAGAAGGGAGAATTTCCCACGGGCTGTAAGGAGAAGGGGTGGAAGATGCCCCGGCCCTGTCAGGAAGGTAAAAGTCCTCCGGTCTGGTGATACTCATGGCCACCTGCATGGCGGACGTATCTTCCGCTGGCTTTTCCTTGGTGACTGGCTTGGCCTCTTTGGCGCCCTCTTATTTCTTCGCATACTGGTTCAGGTGTCCTTCTCGAATTAATATTTCTATTGCGTCTTTCAGGTGGATGCAGTCTTCCGTGTTATGCCCGTGGCCTTTATGGAACCGGCTGAACTACGATTTGTCCACGTTTGGCCGTGCATGCATGGATTTCGGGAAGCGGACTTTGCCCGTTTGGAATTCTGCATTTGTGCACTCGTTTAAGATGCGTTCCCTTGATGCATTCAGCAGGGTGTATTCCCTAAACTTCCCTGCTGGCACATTGTAGTCTTTTGGATCACGACCTTTATCTTCTTTCTTCTTATAAGTTCCTCGCCGAGAGTCGTCATGACGAGCACCTATAGTGTTCTCCTCCTGTCTTGAGTTGCGGGCTGCGTGAGCCGCCTCCTTCTCCTTGTATTGTATGTACGCTTGAGCCTTGAGAAAGAATTCGTCCAAGGTGGCGGGCATTTTGATCCCGACAGCTTTGGCAAAGTCCGAGCGCGGTCGGTGGCCTCGCTTGAGCAGGAATTTTTTCATATGAGCTGTCGTGGATACCTGCACGGCCTCTTTGTTGAACCTTTCTATGTAGGCCCGGAGGGATTCGTCTTTTCCTTGATTGATGGCCTCTAAGGATGCTTCTGATTTTAGATGTCTTCGGGAGGCCATGAAGTTCCTGGAGAAAAGTTTTCCGAGAAATTTCCATGAAGTAATGGATTCATCGGGCCAACTTTTGTACCACGTCATAGCTCCCTTGCGTAGGGTGGTCGGAAATAAGCGGCACTTGATTGCAATGGGCACCCCTCTGTAGTCTAGGAGGGCGTCGATGTTTTCTATGTGCTCGTCGGGGTCGGTGGTCCCGTCGTATGTGCCCAGCGGCGGGGTTTTTTCTAGACCGGACGGCAGGGGTGCTTCCAAGATTGCATGGGATAGAGGGCCCCGACGCTCCTCTTCTTCGTCGCTGGCGGAAGGAGTGGAGGACCGGCTACGACTCCGCCTGTTTCGCCTACGGTTATCGTCGTGCTTCGTAGGAGGTGACCAGGATCTTCTTTTTGGTCGAGGGGAATGTGATCGCTGTCGGGAGCGGTGGTCGCTCGACCCTTTCTTGGAAGCGGGGCCCGTGTTTTCCTTTGGGGAGGGTGAACGAGGGCGTTTCTTGGGAACCATTTCGCGCTGAGAGCGATATTTTTGGCTGGGGGGAGTCTTCGAACGACGTTTTTGCTCGAGCGCACCGATCCTGTCGTTCTACTGCTGAATAAGTGCGTTCGTCTGTGCAAGGGCGGCCAGAACGGCTGTCATGGTCTGGTTCTGAGGAGGTTGGCCCTTGGAGAAGAGAGGGTTTTCCAGAACCTCTTCGTGGTTGTCTCTGCCACCGGTGTCAGAGATGATGGATGGCATCTTCCTAGAAATCTTTCGGGGAAGGAGACGCCGTGATGCCGTCCCGAGGGACGGTGTTTCTGGGTGGAGGAATAACGACAGAGATATTGTTCTTATTGAGTATTGTAGCGTCTAATGAAGAGGAGTCTTCGTTATTGCCAACCATGGATGATAGTTGATTAGAGCTTTGGTTCCTGGATTCTTGCAGGAGGCAAGAACGGATCGAGAAAGTGCAAGAAGAGGAACGGGGAAGCTGGATTTCCCACAGACGGCGCCACTGATCTTACCGAGCAGATCAGATGGCCAGCAACAAAGAAGGCTTGAAATCCGGAGCGGTTGAAGGGGAAAAAATGGTTGTACCTGCAAGGCACTTCGATGCCAAAGTAAGTATGTGATCCACAAGGTACAACAAAATGAGAGATTTTGGGGGTAAGAAAAAAGTTATCTTGCCCTCTGAGGTTAGAAGGCTATTTATAGGATAATCCTAAGCGAAATTGGCTCCGCTTTGTAAGGCGTGGATCTAGATGACGCATGAGCTGGCCGCTACCGGGCACAAGGCTCTCTCGTGCTCGATTATGTATGTTGTTTGCTCGGGGCGGAAAGGGGGAGGCTGTCGTGTGCGCGTCCAGGGTGCCTTGGGCCGAAGGCTGGATTGGCCCAATAAGAGTGATTTGGCCGGTCCAGAACAGGAATTCTCTGCAAAACTCTTGTACATGGGATGTGAGGAAGGTGATCGTGTTGGGGAGTTCGAGCGATGCCATCAGTGATTCTTTCGCTGCAAAAGTTTTGGAGCCTAATAACTCTGATGTTTTGGGAAATTTCGACAAGATTGTGCTGTCTGCGAATAACTTCAATATTCCAAACTTATCAAATTCCATTGTTTATGTTTCTCTTTTGAAGGGAGAGGCTAATAAAGTTGCAGTGATAGAGGTTTCGTCTCTTCTTCCGGAAGGGAGGGATGATAGGCTGTTAGGGAAT
This sequence comes from Vicia villosa, assembly GCF_029867415.1. Classification (NCBI taxonomy): domain Eukaryota; kingdom Viridiplantae; phylum Streptophyta; class Magnoliopsida; order Fabales; family Fabaceae; genus Vicia; species Vicia villosa. The sequence continues at coordinate 172,629,110 of NC_081182.1, forward strand.
GCAAGGGAGGAAGTTCTTAAACCCGTAAATTGCGATTCGCATTCTGTGCAGGTTTCTGTTCTAGGGTTGGTAGTGTCAGGTAGAGATAAACATAATGGTTAGAACGTTGGTCCGACATCTCAAACAGCCGCGAGTCCAGTCGCTGTTTATAGCCGTCGTAAGGGACCTTTAAGTCGTGTTCAGTCTGATGACGGAATTGGAGTGACATATGTGAGGGATGGAAATAAAATATTAAGGATAGAGGATGATACAGTTAGAGAGAAGGGAATGAGACACAAAACAGTGAAGTTCAAGAAGGTTAGGGAAGTGGGTGGAGTGTTGAACAACGGGGTATTTTTCGGAATTGGAATAAATTCAAAAATAAGGGGAACAATTTATATGAATCAAAGAAGAAGGATTCTTCCAGGACAGCTTCAATTCAGTCCCATAATTTTGACTCGTCTAATTCTGGTCCGGTTGCGAATTTGTGTGGTTCAAGGAAGACGACATACGGTCACAAAGACGAAAATTCTGATATCTTCAGGAACAATCTCAAACAGTGGGGTTGTTTAGATGAAGGGGTAGGGGAGAAGTTGTGGTCGGCGATCGAGGCTTTGGGAGTGGCGGATGGAGAAGGAAAAAGATGTGTGTTGAACAAGATTCAAGATGCGGTGTTAGTGGAGAAGAAGAAGGTGGAAGGAAGGAGGGAAAATTCTAGTTATCCAAAATGATAATTGGAATATTAAATATTAGGGGGGAGGCAATGCGCTCAAAAGGAAGAGAATTAGTCAGTTAATTTATTATGGCGGAGCGGATATTTTCATGATTCAAGAAACAAAGTTGTCTAATATGCAAGAGTTTTGTGCCAAGAGTTTTTGGTGCAACACTCCTATTGGTTATTCGTTTTCAAATTCTTGTGGTTTATCGGGTGGTCTAATTACTCTATGGAAAGAAGGTGATATGAAGGTTCTATATAGTTTCAAAGGAGCAAATTTCTTAGGGATAAAGGTGTTGTGGAAGAGCCATTATTATTATATTGTGAATGTCTATCCGTCTTGCTTATTGTCTAAAAAGAAGGAGCTATGGGAGAAGTTGTTGGAGTTGAAGGAGGCCAATAAGGATGGTGAGTGGTTAATTGGAGGTGACTTCAATGCGATTAAGCATAGAAGGGAAAGGAAGGGGAGAGCTTTATTACACAACAATGTGGGCATAAATCTCTTTGCGGATTTTATAGCGAGAAGTGAATTGGTGGATGTTCCTTGCAAGGGGAAGAATTTTTCTTGGTATAGTGGGGATGGAAAGTCAATGAGTAGGATAGATCGGTTCCTCATTTCGAATACAATTATTAATAGATGGCATATCATTTCTCAAAAGATTGGAGAGAGAGACATTTCGGATCATTGCCCGGTGTGGTTAGTTTTCGATAATAACGATTGGGGCCCAAAACTTTTCAAGTTTACCAATGAATGGTTTTCGCTCAAATCTTTTATTCCTTTTGTGGAGAAGGAATGGAAGGAGATAAAGGTGGAAGGTAGAGGAGACTTTGTCTTAAAAGAAAAGCTTAGAATATTAAAAGAGAGACTAAGGTGGTGGAACAAATATGTGTTTGGCAAGATTAATTTGGAGGTGGAGGAGAATGTGAAGGCGATTAATTTTGGGGACGAGTTTTTGGAAGTTGAAGGAGTGGATAATCTTCCCGCCATCGTGTTAGATAGGAATGAGGCAAATGGTAGATTTTGGTTGTATTTGAGAATTAAAGAGAATATGCTTGCTCAAAAATCAAAAGTTAAATGGCTAAAGGATGGGGATTGTAATAGTAGTTTCTTTCACAAGGCTATGAGGGAGAAACGAAGACACAATCACATTGGACCGCTTTTGTCATCGGGCTCTTTATTTGAGACGGTGGAGGACGTGAAGGAAGAGGTGTGGCGCCATTTTTCGGATAAATTTTGGGAATCAGAGAGTATTAGGAGGGCGTTGGAGGGAATGTCTTTCAAGAGTATTAGTACGGAGGAGCAAATGGGGCTTGAGAGTCCCTTTCTAGAGTCGGAAATTAAAGATGCAATTTGGGATTGTGGGATCTCCAAGAGTCCGGGTCCGGATGGTTACTCTTTTTTTTCATTAAAAATTGTTGGAGTTTTATCAAAGAGGACTTTATTCGCTTTTTCAATAACTTTCATTCTGGGGAGGTATTGTCTAAAGCGGTAATTTCTTCTTTTTTGGCTTTGATTTCGAAATCATCTAATCTGATTTCTTCGGATCATTATAGACCTATTTGTTTAGTAGGTTGCATGTACAAAGCTATTTCAAAGTTATTGGCGGGAAGATTAAAAAAAGTTTTGAACTCCATTATCTCTCCGTGTCAAACCGCGTTTGTGTCGGAGCGTCAATTACTTGATATGGGTTTAGTGGCCAATGAAGTTGTTGATTTTGCACATAAGGAGGGAAGGAATTGTCTTTTATTCAAAGTGGACTTTGAGAAGGCTTATGGTAATGTGAATTGGAATTTTCTAAAAGTTATGTTGCAAAAGATGGGCTTTGGGGTAGTTTGGAGGAGATGGATGGACTTATTGATCTTTCAAAGTAAGATGTTGGTTTTGGTCAATGGTAGTCCTACTAAGGAGTTTGTGGTGGAAAAAGGTTTGAGGCAAGGTGATCCTTTATCTCCTTTTCTTTTTGTCTTGGTAACGGAGGCTTTAACGGGATTGGTTAGGAAGTCTATGGAGTTAGGTGAGTATTGTGGTCTTCCCGTTAAAGGGAGGTGTGTGGTTGATATTTTCCAATTTGCGGACAATACTTTGTTAATAGGTGAAGGGTCTTGGAAGCATGTTTGGGCTATAAAGTCGGTGCTTAAAGCATTTTAATTAGTGTCGAGTCTTGGCATCAATTATAATAAAAGCAAATTGATTGGCATTAATTTTAACTCTAATTTTCTGGAAGCCGCTTCGTTTGCTCTCTCTTGTAGGTTGGAGGCTAGTTCCTTTACTTTTCTTGGGATTCCCATACGCGGAAACCCGAGGAAATGTTCCTTTTGGGTCCCTCTCATGAACAAAATGAAGAAGCGTTTATCCGGTTGGAAGAACCGATTTCTTAATCTTGGTGGTAGGATCACTCTCTTGAAGTTGGTGCTTTGTTCTCTATCTATCTTCACCATGTCCTTTTTCAAGATGCCGTTGAAGGTGGTTAAAGAATTCACTTCCATTCAAGGGAACTTTTTGTGGGGTGGTATGGAGGAAAAGAAGAAGATTCATTGGGTGAGTTGGAAGAAGGTGTGCCTCCCTTTCGACAAAGGGGGTTAGGTATTAAAAACATCAAGGTCTTTAATCTTGCACTTATAAACAAATAGAGATGGAGAATTTTACAAGGTAACAATATTCCATACCCCAAAATTTGCCCATCATATTTTAATATATCCTGACTCATATGATCTTCAGTCACTCAAACATATACAAGAATTGGACACACTTACTTACCTCCTAAGCAATCAACCCACAACTAGGGTTTTGCTTCTCTCAAGATAAAATCAAGTTCTAAGACCTCAAATGAATCCCATGGCCTCTCATATGCTTCAAAGTATTCTCATGCCACGTTTCAAGCTCTGATTCACAAGATTTCTCAATCAATAGTTCAAATGGTCAACAGTCGACCAATTTGACCTAAAAGTCAACCATGGTCAAAGTACAGTCAAAATTCCTGATTTTTGGTCAACATCCTCATTTTGAAGTATCATTCATCATTTGATCAAGGATTGATCATGATTCATCAAGGAAAGTTCAGAAAGCAACAAAACTCAAAGTTTCTAAATTAGGGTTTTTGGACCAAAAGTCAACTGAATGTTGACCAGCCCTAACTTTCACATGGAACATCAGAAATTTTCCATCCAAAGCTCATTTTGAAGGAAATTGAATTCTCTAAAACTTTGTCTCTCACATACCAAGGCTAAAAATGCTTCATTTGGGAGATATGAGCCAAAACATTACAGGTCCTTCTAGAAGATCGCAAAAAAGCTGTTTTTTGTCAGGAGCAATATCATCAAGATAAAATCTCCAAGTACAAAAAATGTTCCAAAGTGGCTTTTAGAAGACTCTTTGAGCTTTCCAAAAAGTATTGAATCATCCTCATATGATCAAAATTGAGAAAGTTAGGAGTAATGCAAGTTGGACTATTTTTTAGAGTAGTTTGAAAACATAATTGAGCAATTTTTAACTTTGGAGCTAATGGGCTTAATTTGGTGAGGTGTAAACATAAATATGGCATGTTAGAAGACCTCCGAGCCCATCCATATTTCATCATGATTTAATTTTTCTATTTGTTAATATTTTAATTTTTATTCACAAAAATTCAAAATAAATTAAATAAATATGGGAGCATGGAATAGGAACGCATGAATCATATCAAAATCATCCAAATATTAATCTTAAGGACCAAGGAAATCATTGAAGTTTGATTGGCACGTGATTGGCTTCAAAATAGAAGTTTTCTATATCTTTTCCATATCAAAGGAAATCTCTTGATTTTACAAAGATTGAATCCATTTTTCTTGACCTAACAGAGTCTGTTATATATACAAGAGGTCTCAAAGCCAAGGGGAACGAAATCCTTATTCAAGAAACCCTAGAAAAACTTCTAAATTTTCCAAGAACTAGGGCATAATTTTCTTATCGTTCCAATGCGTTCCAAAGGATACCAATCATTCCATTCAGTCCCTGGGATATCACAAGGTGAGAATGCATCCTTAACCCGACCCCATGATGCTTGAGATGCATGCGTAACATTCTTCATGATCTTACACTTTCGATTTTCAAATCATGAGTATTATCATATTTTAATCTGAACTAACTGTGTGTTTGAGTCTTTGGCGTGATTTAGAGAAGCTTTGGGCTATTCGTTTTGAATTATGACGTAGGAACAGCCGGTTGCCATTGTTAGGGCAAGGTTGCTTGTGTGCTTCGTTTTCGAGTTACAGAGGGTTTCAGCCCAAACCGATCGCACCAGTGGATTCGTAGCATTCGAATTAGGAGGTCTGGGTTCTTATGACTATTGTGTACATCGCGTTTTGAAAGTTTTTTTTTGTTGCAGGTCTGCTACGAACGATTGCGAAGCAAAATCGTAACTAAACGGAAGCAATTCCGTAGCAAATTGCAGAGCCAAAACGAGGAAGAAGAAGCACAATGCTGTTGACATATTGACTCTACGTGTGAGGCTCTGATTGGCTAGTCAAAGAACACCGTTCCTTTCTCCTTCTCCCATTGGCTGGTAAGCACAGGCGAGGGCCCCACGTGGGCGTTTGGTTTGACTGATTTTCTAATAATTTTGTTTATTATATATTTTATTCAAAGTGCTATAAAATCAGTTGACAAATCTGGCACAGATGGAAAAAGCGTGTGCGTGTGACCAACAGGGAGCAAGCTCGATCCCTGGCGGCTTTAGCTATTTTTTAAAATTATTTGTTATACTTGTTTCATAGATTCCATGCAGCTTCCCTTCACATGCCCAAGATGCACCTTCAGCATATCACCATTAGATTAACACGAAGCCCAGATCTAACGCCCCAGGAGCGTGCCACACCATGGACACCCAAGAGGCGTGCCACACTGAATAGGCACCAGGTTTTTTTAATTTCTTTTTTAATTTTTGCTTGTATAATTTGTTTTCTAACACCGAAACTAAAACTCTTTCTTTTTTTTTTTTAATAATAATTAGAACAAATTGATTTAACTTTTAGGTTTAATAAATTAACTTAATAAATTGATTTAGGGTTTAAATTAATATTTGTATTTAGGTTTTTAGATTAATATTTTAGTTTAGCTCTTTTATAAATAATTAATTTAGATTTAATTAATTAAAAATTAGGTTTAGTTAAATAATTAGGATAATTAGGTTAATTAGGGTAATTAATTAATTATTAGGTTAATTTTAGGTTTAATAATTTAATTTAATTTTTGCTTCGTAATTAGGTTTCACCCTGACTTCAAAAACCATAGATAACCCTAGAAGCCTTAAGGTAGGTGTTGTCTATTAACTGTAGCCTTAAGGTTGTTGCCCATGAATTAGGGTTGGTGTTCTCCTCCATTTTTTAGGCTAGCATTTTTAGGCTTATATTTTTACACCTATTTTTTAAACTCTAATTTCAATGCGCGAATGCTCTTCTCATCTCATACTCCCTTGATTGCCGCATGCCTTTTATTTATTTATTTATTTTCTGTCATTTAAATTCTTTTATATATTTATTTTCTGCCATTTAAAGTCTTTTATTTATTTATTCTCTGCCATTTAAATTCTAGAAAATGTGCATAGGTCGCAATAAGTTTTCTTGTAATAGTTGTAGGTTTTATTTCCTGCCTTTATTTTTCTGCCCACAGGTGTTTATTGTAATAGCGTAGGAACTTTTAAATTCTGCCTTTAATTTCTGCATTTTTAAACTGCGTGGTTAGTAATCTTAGGGAGTGCAAGCCTTGAACTGAATTAGCATCACTAATTACAAGATAATATATCTGAATTTAACCACGTGATTGTGCCACACACACACCTTTAGGGTAACCTCTCTTGTTGCCTTGTTGCCTTATTACTGTTGCCTTGTTGCCTCTAATTATACTAAAAATAGTCAAGTCCCTCGATTCCGAGGATACCTAAAGCAAATGTTGCCCTCAGTTCATTCATCATCAATTTTGTCTCTCGATGCTGCCTCGGTAAAACGTGATGATTGTCCCAATTGCTAAGGTATCCTTGCATGATGCCTAAAAAGATTAATATCATTAAATTGTGTCTTTTGTGATATTGAGGCGGAAAGTATGAGTCATTTTTTTTCTCTTGCAAAGTAGTGAAGATTATTTGGGATGACATCGTTTTTTGGATAGGTAAACCGTTTGTTTTAGAGGAGGAGTTGGTCGGAAATTTCATGGATTGGTTTTTTGGTTGGCAAATTCTTGGTCCATATGGTTAACCCGGAACGGAGTTTGTTTTAGAAGTGACGGATGGAATGTTCATAATACGGTTTGGAATGTAAAGAATTTAGTGTGGAGATGGGCGTTATTGGGAGACATTACAAAACTCAATTTTAGCTTTTACGAATTTACTAAGGACCCATTGGGTTTTCTTTCGTAATTTAAATTGGTAGGTAATTTCTCGCCTATTTTGTGCTTTTTGTTGGAGAACCCTTAGTTCTCCTGTTAATATCATTTTGATTAAAAAAAAACAAAAAATTAGGTGGTTTCATAGGTTAATAACTATCAATTAAGAGAAGTTGTTAAGATCCATCATTTACTTTGTAAGTCATATATTCTGCATCGCGTAAACTCAAAGAGACCATGACGTAGATAGAGGAAAATTAAAAGAAATAGTACATACACCTTATATGTCAAACATCATTCCCACACTGCAAAAATGAATCCATCAAGCAAGTTAATAACATATTCATATATCAATCCATCATTTTCCTTCATACCCATGGCATGCAAGATGAAAGGAAAAACTCATATATGTAACATAATTGATATTTTGAGTAGTGTAAATAGCTTGTAAAAGATATTAGCATAATAGTACCTCATATTCTCTCATTTGTATGGAATTATACAATTCATACATGGTTTTGTGCCTGAATGAGACTATTGTGTCATTTTAAAATGATCTAACAAAAAATATTAAACTGCATATTTCAACGATGTATTTTGAGAAATTACTTTTAATAAGTTCATTTGTTAGAATAACATAAACAAGTTTGTTACAAATCGCCTGTGTTCAAATTTATAAATTAGAATAAGTAAATGTCAAACTTTTTTCAACTTGCCAGTAAAAATATATAAACATATATGAATTATGTAAGAGAGTTGCGGTAAATTAAATCAAGAAATCAGGAGGTTTAATACTATTGATGAGATTTAGCAGATATCTCACTGAGATTTAGTAATCTCATCCCATTCCAATTATATTTTTTTCAGGTGGTTCGAGACAAGATCGCGGTAAGGGAAAGATGGATTAGATCTCTTGGCGATGCTTGGATGTTTCTTTTAGTTCTTATCGTGCTTGCTAGTTTATGTATTTTGGACATGTACTATTATGATGTACTTGTATTTTGGCCACGATACATTCGGCTTTTGTATTCGTACACTTCTACTTTCCGCTGCAAAACATTATGTATTTGTTGTCTTATGAACCATTTATAATACTTTATGCATATTATTCTAGACAAATATGTGTGGGGTGTTACAAAAATGCAAAATTCGGAGTTTCGGAAAAGTTTTTAGCATGCTTCAGCAGGTGCAACACGGCCACCCGTGTCAGGTAACACGGGCCGTGTCAGCCAATACGCTGATTGATCAATTTTCATTAAATAGTTCATAACTTGAGCTACGGGAATCGGATCGACGCGTTCTAATATTCGTTGGAAAGCTAAGAGAAAGAGCTACATTTATATGATGATTTCAAAAGCTGATAAAGAAGTTCGAAGCCTCGAAAAATTCATGAGAGTTGTGTTATTTTGCCAAATAGCTGACCTTCAAGGGTGTTTTAGGTATTTCCGACCGACTTAAATGATTGTCAGCTATTTAACCAAGTTTTGAAGAAGAATTAGGGGACTTTTTACAGATTGGAGAAAAGAATACAAGAGAAGATTGGAGAAAGCAAGGGTTTGGGCGAGAAGAAGATCTTCATGAACGGAAGCAATTGAAGATTCAATCTCCTCCAATTTCTTGTAATGTCTATATTCAATATTGTGTTTTCTTTGAATACTATGAGTAGCTAAACCCCTGAATGCTAGGGGGGTGGCTCTTATTTAACTTTGTAATGACTCTGAGTTTGCAATTGTAATAACAATCATGTTTTTAATTATTGATTTATTCTCTTGATGTTTCTAATGCTTTTCCTTTCGGACAAATTGGAATTGATCTATGATTATCATTTAGGCGGACCACCACTGATAATGCTTTCATGAGAATATGCTATAATAGATATTACCTAGGACTAGGAATACCTTAGAGTAACTGGATATTCTTGATCACTTAATTGCTTGATTTCATTGTAAACCTCTAAGGACATAGGGTTTAGGATGAACGATCAAAGGTTTTTTCACTAAGGACTTAGGATCAAACAACCTTAAGAACCGGTAATTGATTATTTAAAATAAGTTGTTGCAATAGAAATTTCAAAGTTGTTACATTGTCAATCATCCACTATCCCTAGCATGTTACTCATATTTGTTACAAAGTCAATTTCATTTACTGCTTATTCTATTTTTCGTTAAGTTATAATTACCAAACAAAACCCCATTGATGTTTTTGTTTAATTGAACCTTGAATTGAACTCATTATTCCTGCACAGTCCCTGAGATCGACATTCGGGGAATTTTCCCTATTATTACAAGAGGCAAAATAGTACACTTGCTATTTTACCGATCAGTCTTCACCGAGAAGACATCCTCCATCCTATCTTATGTTGCACTCAAATTCGGGTATAGGATTTCTCACCACAAGGGGGAATCAAGCCCTTTCCCGATACAGGAAAAACAGAAATAAACAAGTATAAATGCAACAAACACATGAAATGACACAGAGGTTAGGCAGGAACTCTCTTGTTTAAGGGGGAATTTGGAATCCCTAATTCCTCATTGGGGGCTGGACCAGCACAGGTCAACCATTGGTTTGGATGAAAAACCAAGGTTATTACTATCCCCAACAGATTCTCCATTTTTCTAAGGTGTCGTTTTTTTTACCTCCCCGTTTCACTTGGGAGGATGGAACGCTAGACCCTTCACGCGAAATTTGGAAGGAGAATGCGCCCGTGGAGGGATGAATTTTATTTCAGTTCTTCCTACGATAACATGCGAACTTTTTAATTATCCTACGAAAGAGGAAGGGGAAAAAGATCTCAAATAAACCATAGGAGTTTGCTAAGTGTGGGGATTCACCTAGACTAGAAATTCTGGAGTCTGGGAGGTCGGTTATACATAGGAAAGGTTTTAAGAACCCTACATATCCGTAGTACTCTACGGGAACCTTCTCTGTGTCTATGTGTTTGTGTTTGTTTCTAATGATTGGGAAAGTTTCTCCTTTGTATTAGGAGAGAGAATTGAATCGTTTTGAAAAAGGTAGACAGACTGACTATTTTTGGTTTTTTGATTAGCTCACTGAGATTCCTTGTGAATCTCATGCCTACATATCCCTAATGGAAGACAGAGCTTTTTGTAGTTCGGGGAACTAATTAGGGAAATTAATTATTTTTGGTGCCTTGCTTGAAGCTCAAGGTTGAAGCTTAAATTAAATCTCTGTTTACATTAAAGAGACATGAAATCATCTTTACGGAAAGGTATTTCTACTATTCCACCACAAACATTTTAAAGTGACAGAAAAGCAGAGTTTGTTTCATTAAGAGAGGGACCTTACTTGGTTGATCAAGTATGCCTGTCACGTGTCTCTTGAATGAAAGATTCTCGACCAAATTAGGGAAAGTTGTACAAGTCAGGGTGTGTTGCCAGAGCATGCCTTTCACGAGTCCTAAATGGGAGAATGTTTGAAATTATTGTTTGTTTGAAATGATTGTTTGTTTGTAATGATTGTTTGTTTGTGGTGAGATAGGAGAAATATCTCCCTATAGAGATAAGCTATGTCTATCTACTGTTTGAAATATTTGATTTTTAGCTGGCTTGTATGAGGCCCAAGCTTGAGGCTTTTTGTTTGATTTTATTGACTCTAGGAGATGACTACACTGGGAATTAACTTTTGAATGATTTTGTGTTGTGAATGAAGCCCAGTATTGAGGTTGAATCTAATTGGAGAGTGTTTATTTTGATGGATTGAAGGATTTACTTAGTGTTCCATACAAAGCCTAGAATTGTGGCTGACTCTTCCTAGGGAGACTCTGTTTTGTGCCTTGTGTCGCGGGCGAAAAATCGTTGTCCTTTTTTCGGGATGAGACACCTGATGCCTTCTTTGGGCTCGAGTGCTCAAAAAATGATTTTTCTTTTGTACCGACCAAACTTTTTATTATTTCCAAAGGAGGAAAAGGAAAAAAGCTGCAATAACCTAAAAGTGGGGGGAGAGATCTTTGGGTAAGAGGGTTGGTTATACGAAGGGAAGGTATTAGCACCCAACGTATCTATAGTACTCTATAGGTTTCTTTGCTTTGTTTTTCATTCCATGTTATTGAGAGGTTCTTGTGAAATAGGTGGGACCTAAGGTGTTTGTGTGATTATGCTCGCAAAGATCATCGCGATCCTCTGCATACATATCCCCTAGAGGGAATCAGAGAATTTGTAGCTCGGGTCTACGGGTGCTAAGGTTTGAGTGGTTTGAGGGAGAAGTTTTGCTCGCCAAGGATACGACCTTGTGCCTACGTATTCTCAAAGGGATGTTGAGAAAGTCAGAGCAATCGTAGTTCCCACTTATGCTAGTGGAAGCAAAGGAAAAGAGACAAATGTCATCTAAATGTTCGATGTATCTAATCTATATCATCACATACATCTGTTTGATTTTTTTTTGTTTGTTTAACCAGCCTTGTGGCAAAAACTTTCAATGAAGTCAGCCTCGTGACAAAAAGTTTTGATTAATCAGCCAGCCTCGTGGCAAAAGTTTCAATGAAGTCAGCCTTGTGACAAAAACTTTGATTAATCAGCCAGTATGGTGGCAAAACGGTTTGATTGATTAGCCAGCCTTGTGGCAAAAAGAAGTTTGATTGATTAGCCAGAGTTGTGGCAAAAAAGTTTGATTGATTGATTGTTTGTGATGATATAGAAGAGATACTCCTATCATAGAGATGATAAATGTCTAATCTCCTAGGGTATTTGATTTGGATATTGGGGATGCTTATAAGAAGCCCGTGGGTCCTTGTACGAAGCCCAAGAGGAGGCTATCCGAGGGTCCTTGCATTGTAAGCCCAAGAGGAGGCTATGGGAGGGACACTCGTTTGTACAAAGCCCAAGGGGAGGCATGGTATAGTTGGTTTGAGCTCTTAGAGCGATTTCACCGGGAAACCATACTCTATGTCCTAACCTAAACTAGGGAGACTCTTTGCACGAAGCCCAATAGGAGGCTATGGGGAACCTAGTGTTGTACTTGTAACACCCCATATTTTCTAAATTTAATTTAATTGGAAATTAAATTATTATTTGGAATTATTCAGTATTTTGTGGAATTATTTGGAAAGAAATATGAGATAGGCTATTGGGCCAAGTGTGGTGTTAGTAAAGAGGGGGGGGTGCTATGTTAGTAAAAGGTCTTGTTCCAATTAAGGCTTATTTTATAAAATAATAAGGAAAATTGGAAAATGAGGAAAAAGGAGTCAGAACGTGAAAGATGAGAAGTGGAAGAGAAGAGCTGAGGAACGTAAAGAGGAAACAAGGAGGAGAGGACCAAAGATCAAGAACTCTTGGCTAAGGTAAGGGGGGACTCTCTGGTTATCATCTATTATCGTGTTCTTAGATAATAATATTGATTAGGGATGTTGTTGAGTCAATTGGGTCATATGTTAGGTTTAGGGAGGTTATGAATTGATGAAAATTGCAATGGATTATTGGTTGATTATGTGTTGTTTTGATGTGTGATGATGAATAATGATGCAATTGATGATTAGCTGCCTGTATATGATGTTTAGAGTCAGTTTTGGACTCAAATTGAGTCAAATCGCAGGTCTGACGCAGACCCGAAAATCTATGAAATCGCCAGTTCGCGCCGCGTCCTAGTGTTGGCGCCGCGAAGGCGTACTTTTCCTCGAATCGCGCCGCGTCCATGAGTTGGCGCCGCGAACGTGTTGGTATGGCTTCAGGTCGCGCCGCGTAGTCTTGGTCGCGCCGCGTGCTGTAGCGTTAGTTGTTTTCTTGGAAAAGTTAATTGATGTGTAACTTTCGAACCGTAGGTCCGTTTTTAGTGCCGTTTCGAGCACGATGAATCTTATGAGATAGCCTACGTGTTTAAATGATGAAATGAGGTGTGAATCCAATTATTTTTAAATATGATTTTATTTCTTAACGAATGATGTATTGTACATATATGTGATGAGATGTGTTAAATACATGCTATGTTGAAATATTAATCATGTGACGATTTGTTGATTGGATGATGTATTGTTGACATATATGATGAAATGTGACAATATGAGATGTTGTTTTGAAAGCATTATGATGTGATGATTTGTAGAGAATTGTATGATGTTGATTGATTTGTTTTGGAATGATGTGGGTACATGTGTGTTCTTCTTATTGATGATGATGATTGAATGTGGACACATGTATGTTCTTTGATGATGATGATGATGATGTTAATGATGATTATGAGGATTGATTGTATTGAATGATGCTAATGTATATAAACATACTTTGATGATGATGATGATGTTAATGATGATGATGAAATGAGTATTTGATGATGTTACTCATTAGACTTGACGATGGTATAAGTATGTTGTATATGTTGCATTCATTCATGTGCATTGTTGATACTGTATCCATGAGGGATGTGTTGGATCAGTGAAGGGCATGATTCCCATTGTGTGGAATCTGTGCTGGCAGGGCCGTATCTGGATGATGTTGGATCGGTCATGGGTTATTCCCATTTGATGATGTTGGTACCACATGCATAGTGTCAGTTCATACATATGCATACTTTTATAACATGATTGGAAGTATTCCAGTGTTATAAATATTGATGATGTGTTGATTGTGTGTTTTGTTGGATTAATGTTGAGTATGATTGTCTGTGTGAAAGATGTGTTCTGTTGATGTTTGTGTAAATGACGGATGTTCCTGATAATCTGAATATGATGAATTGGGTGAATAATATAACTATGATGTGTTGTTATTTAAGATGCAATAACATTTGTTAACTGTGATGAGACTCACCCTTACTTTGATGATTTCAGATTGGCGAGTAGCGGCTTTTGACTCGGTGAGGATTAGCTCATGAGTCAGTTTATTTGGTATAGCGTCGGTGTCATGCTCTGATATTGTAACACTGGGGGAACGCTAGTTTAGAGTTTATGATGATACTCTATTTTGTTGTTATTGGAGTAATTTTGTGAGATATTGCATAGATGATGTTATGCTTATCTGTTGATTAATGTTCCGCTGTATAGAAACATGATTTTGTTAAATGGATGATTTTCCCCTAAGTGAAGCATGACAATTGATTTATGATTATTTGTTTTAAATTGGAATTGTGGCACCCTTGTTTTCATGTTTTACTCTGAATTATTTTATTAATTTCCGCGGGGTTTAGAAGGGTGTTACAATAGTGGTATCAGAGCAGGTCGGTCCGTCCGGCCAATTGTTGAGTCAGTTGAGTTGCGCGACAGTTGTATATTGTCGGCATTTTTTTTTTCCTTGGTACGCGACATGTGAGTGAATCACTGTCGGTACTTGGTTGTTTGTCGCAGGTGTTGGATTGAAACAAGTGGGGGAGAAGCTTCGCTTCTCGGTTTTGTTTCAGTTGAAGAAGATTGATTCAGTAGGCTGTTGTTGGAGACAGTGCGAGCGTTGTCGGAGTTTGTTGTTTTCCGAGTTGAAGGTGATTAGAGGTAATTGACAGTTATTGTAAGAGAAGGAGATTGGAGAATTGCGATGTGTCGGCTCTGCCGGTGTGCTGCAAAGTTGTCAGTTGAGTAGCCTTGCGTCTCGGAAGAGGTTCAGTTACGAGTTTGCAAGGAGGATTGTTGTCGTGAGGTTGCAGAAAGCGGACTTCGGCGGGGGAATGCGTCGCTTAAGTTATAAGGATGTTTGGAAGTGAAGAGATACGATAAGGGGCTGTTTGGAATGTGATCGAGTTGAAGAGAATGAGTTTTGGAGTGAGATTTTCGTATGCAAAACGCAGGGAAATTGCTGAATAGCTGCGGAACTTCGAAAATTCATAACTGGAGTTCTGGACACCCGAATTGAGTTCCGTTTGAAGCGTCGGAAAGCTAATGAGGTGAACTTTGTTATAAAAATGGTTGCAGCAGCTGTAACATAATTAATTGTGACAGGATGACGTTGGAAGGAGGCGAAGTTACGGTTACTCTTGTTCTTATAACTAGACTTGTTTATTGGTACAGCACGGGATGTCAGTGTCAGTGTTGAATGGATCGAAGGAATAATTAGAAGGTTTGTTGAGGAGTAATTTTAAGAATTGATTATAGCATTTGAGGAGTTTTGGATATATCGTATAGAGT
The DNA here is from genome assembly GCF_029867415.1 of Vicia villosa. NCBI lineage: Eukaryota > Viridiplantae > Streptophyta > Magnoliopsida > Fabales > Fabaceae > Vicia > Vicia villosa. The sequence goes on from NC_081182.1 coordinate 172,644,218, forward strand.
GTCGCTGCATGAGTCCGTGTTGCATGTTTCGGGCAATGACTGGAAAATTCATATCTTGAGTTCCGAGTGTCGGATTGATGTACCGTTTGAACCTATGAAGAGGAGAGATTATGTTATACCTTATGGGAGAGTTATAAATACGGTAGAGTGACCCTATGAGGAGAGGTTCTGAAGTCGGTTATGGAAGCGTGAAACTGGTTGGATAGGAATGCCTACTACCGTGATTGTTTGAAACAAAAATTGAGTGGAACGTGATGTTGATGAATAAGTTGATGAGCTGTTCGGTAATAAAGATGGTTTGAGGGCCGATGGATTTTAGGGAGAAGTGAATTAATAGTAAGGATGGAATAAACTTTAGAACTATTGGAATCGTATTTGTGATGGCAAGGTAACGATAAGTATAAAAGAAGGATTGTAGAGAATTTCTAACATTGTTGACGTGAGGGAGACTTTGTTGAGATTCCGAGTGGGATGATAATTGGACGTGAGGGATGTAATAGAATTCGGATTAAAACCACGAGTTATAAATGTTGTGCTATTGTGTTGCGTAAGAAGTCTTTAAATATGTCGGTGCTAAGGATGAATGAGTTGGATTTAATTGGACAATTTAGAGACTTGAGTTGGTATGTGAAGGTGATCCTAATAGTGTTAGATTGAGTATGCTAGAAGATGACTAGTGGTATTCTTGACGAGATTAGAGAAGGTCAGAAAGATTATGTTGAGTTGATCGATAGGTTGACTTTGAATTACCAAAGTAAAGGCGGTGAATTCAGAATCGACGAAAACGATGTAATGAGGTTGAGTGATTGGATTTGCGTAACTGATGTTATGAGCTTCTGAAGGATATCCTAGAAGGACACCGTAGTGAATTATTGGACTATGACGATGTTAATGAGTTTGGGTGCAAACTCGGAAAGGAACACTATTATGTAGTAACGACGGTTTATGCTTAAATATGATTTTCAACTAATATTGACAAATTTAGGACTTGATCACCCTAAATCTCTTGTTGGTAGTAGATGAAATCATATAGAAGAGATAAGCTTGTTTTGTTACCTTAATGGTTTAAGATGTGATGGATACTGAGCCGTGAGAATAATCACTCACTATGTTGTGTGAACTTATGAAGAAGTGAATATGAAAGAGTGCGACATGGTGGATGATGACTTAAGATGGGTAATCGGAGTCGCGCAGCAAAATTGTGATGAGGAGTAGTGTTATGAGTACTACTCGCGGGAAGTAAGGAATTAATATGTCGGAAGCCTACATAGAGAATATGTATTGATCTATATGTTGGATTTAGAATTCAGTGGATGTAAGGATGTCGTGTCGGAGAATTATAACTCCTTTGAATAATTGCCGAGATGATGAATATGTTATTATGGTTGTGCGTAATTAACGAGTACGTATTCGGCGGAATTAAAACGAAGAGTTGATGCTATGTGACGTTGTGATATTTTGTGTTGTTGTCAAGGGGTTATTGTAGATTCCAGATATAATGAGGAATTATACTCTATGAAGGGAGAAATTGATTTAATTCTTAGAAAAGAGCGAAACTCAAATCGAGTTGTTTTGTAAGAAATGGTGTATCGAGGATGACGAGCGTGATTATAATTACTTGTGTGTGCACTCATTCCGATGGTTGGAATGTTTAATAGATGAAGTAAATCAGGAATTTGGTTTTAAGTGCGAGTAAGTATTGATGAGTGGTGGACTAGTACCATGGATGGTAAAGAATGATCCTTGAAACGAAGGAGTAAAGAGAGTCGGAATCAGGTAAAACTCAGAAATCTATTTGGTATAGGTGATTGTGATGAGTAGTCAGAGTAGTGCGGAAAAAGCGGAATGTAACGTGTTGGATAATTACTGGTGTGACTTAAGAGGAGTCAGATAATTGGAATTCAATGGTATAAGAATACGAGTATTGAGTTTCTTGAAGGAAGTGGTTGATGAAAAAGGTAAGTATTACATTATCACTTAGATGGAAAGGTGTGTCTAAGGTTGGTATGTTTGGTAGATGGAATGCATTACTGCAGTGTTGATCAGTGTGATCATACTATAAATTGTGTAATTGTATTACTCGTTTGTTGAGCGTATTGTATAGGTTATACCTATGTTCTGTTGTGCTAATCTTTTTGGAGATATAGCGGGTGGTATACTTTGGATAGTCAAAGGTGACATAAGAACTGGGATTTGAATGTGTGAAACATGCTTCCTGTTGGTTATGTCAGATGGATTTTGAGGATGGACTGATGGTACTGTTAATTGGGAGCTGGAGAGTCAGGTGAAGGACTCTTATACGAGCTGGTTACTTGAGGTATGTTTTCGAGGACGAAAACTCTTTTAGTGGGGGAGAGTTGTAACACCCCATATTTTCTAAATTTAATTTAATTGGAAATTAAATTATTATTTGGAATTATTCAGTATTTTGTGGAATTATTTGGAAAGAAATATGAGATAGGCTATTGGGCCAAGTGTGGTGTTAGTAAAGAGGGGGGGGTGCTATGTTAGTAAAAGGTCTTGTTCCAATTAAGGCTTATTTTATAAAATAATAAGGAAAATTGGAAAATGAGGAAAAAGGAGTCAGAACGTGAAAGATGAGAAGTGGAAGAGAAGAGCTGAGGAACGTAAAGAGGAAACAAGGAGGAGAGGACCAAAGATCAAGAACTCTTGGCTAAGGTAAGGGGGGACTCTCTGGTTATCATCTATTATCGTGTTCTTAGATAATAATATTGATTAGGGATGTTGTTGAGTCAATTGGGTCATATGTTAGGTTTAGGGAGGTTATGAATTGATGAAAATTGCAATGGATTATTGGTTGATTATGTGTTGTTTTGATGTGTGATGATGAATAATGATGCAATTGATGATTAGCTGCCTGTATATGATGTTTAGAGTCAGTTTTGGACTCAAATTGAGTCAAATCGCAGGTCTGACGCAGACCCGAAAATCTATGAAATCGCCAGTTCGCGCCGCGTCCTAGTGTTGGCGCCGCGAAGGCGTACTTTTCCTCGAATCGCGCCGCGTCCATGAGTTGGCGCCGCGAACGTGTTGGTATGGCTTCAGGTCGCGCCGCGTAGTCTTGGTCGCGCCGCGTGCTGTAGCGTTAGTTGTTTTCTTGGAAAAGTTAATTGATGTGTAACTTTCGAACCGTAGGTCCGTTTTTAGTGCCGTTTCGAGCACGATGAATCTTATGAGATAGCCTACGTGTTTAAATGATGAAATGAGGTGTGAATCCAATTATTTTTAAATATGATTTTATTTCTTAACGAATGATGTATTGTACATATATGTGATGAGATGTGTTAAATACATGCTATGTTGAAATATTAATCATGTGACGATTTGTTGATTGGATGATGTATTGTTGACATATATGATGAAATGTGACAATATGAGATGTTGTTTTGAAAGCATTATGATGTGATGATTTGTAGAGAATTGTATGATGTTGATTGATTTGTTTTGGAATGATGTGGGTACATGTGTGTTCTTCTTATTGATGATGATGATTGAATGTGGACACATGTATGTTCTTTGATGATGATGATGATGATGTTAATGATGATTATGAGGATTGATTGTATTGAATGATGCTAATGTATATAAACATACTTTGATGATGATGATGATGTTAATGATGATGATGAAATGAGTATTTGATGATGTTACTCATTAGACTTGACGATGGTATAAGTATGTTGTATATGTTGCATTCATTCATGTGCATTGTTGATACTGTATCCATGAGGGATGTGTTGGATCAGTGAAGGGCATGATTCCCATTGTGTGGAATCTGTGCTGGCAGGGCCGTATCTGGATGATGTTGGATCGGTCATGGGTTATTCCCATTTGATGATGTTGGTACCACATGCATAGTGTCAGTTCATACATATGCATACTTTTATAACATGATTGGAAGTATTCCAGTGTTATAAATATTGATGATGTGTTGATTGTGTGTTTTGTTGGATTAATGTTGAGTATGATTGTCTGTGTGAAAGATGTGTTCTGTTGATGTTTGTGTAAATGACGGATGTTCCTGATAATCTGAATATGATGAATTGGGTGAATAATATAACTATGATGTGTTGTTATTTAAGATGCAATAACATTTGTTAACTGTGATGAGACTCACCCTTACTTTGATGATTTCAGATTGGCGAGTAGCGGCTTTTGACTCGGTGAGGATTAGCTCATGAGTCAGTTTATTTGGTATAGCGTCGGTGTCATGCTCTGATATTGTAACACTGGGGGAACGCTAGTTTAGAGTTTATGATGATACTCTATTTTGTTGTTATTGGAGTAATTTTGTGAGATATTGCATAGATGATGTTATGCTTATCTGTTGATTAATGTTCCGCTGTATAGAAACATGATTTTGTTAAATGGATGATTTTCCCCTAAGTGAAGCATGACAATTGATTTATGATTATTTGTTTTAAATTGGAATTGTGGCACCCTTGTTTTCATGTTTTACTCTGAATTATTTTATTAATTTCCGCGGGGTTTAGAAGGGTGTTACAGTACTAAGTTGAACAAGCACACATATCACACATATGAACAAACATGAACAAGTATGAACAAACATGAACAGGTATGAACAATTATATATATATATATGACAGAGTGTGTGTATATAATGGAGTTTATGAAGGAAATATACCTGTAAGCATGATCCATTTGTATACACGGGGGCTCGGGACTTATACTCGAGGAGAGGTCCACTTGAATTTATTCAAAGCTATGTAAACAGGTATTTACAAAAGGCTTGGGACTTATACCTACATGGAGGCCCATGATATTTTTGGGAAGATTTAAAGAAACCTTCATTTTTGTTTTTTTTTGTATTTTTTTTGGAGTTTTAATTGATCGAGATATGTACAAAAGTGTGTGTACAATGAAATACCTAATTTCATGTACAGGAATGGGTATGTACAAAAGGGCTTGGGACTTATACCTACATGGAGGCCCATGGTATATTTACAAAACATGGTTGATTGTTTTATTTACAGACGCGTCGTTTGAAAAACTGTTTGAAAGTTTTTTGTTTTTGAAAGAGTTTTCTGTATAAAGAAAAACTTGTAAAAAAGGAAAAAAGGAGTGGGTCTTATACTCTCTAATATTCGAGAGGCCCCACATCGTTTTGAAAATCAATTGATCAATTAAAAAGATTTAATCAATAGTTTCAAAAAGAAATGGTTTATCGTCTTTGAAAAGAATCGCGATCGCTTGTTTTAAATCGGTTTGAATTTTGAAAGGAGTCAAATTAATCAAGATAAACAAAAAGATTATCTTCAATTAACACTTAGATGATCAGGGTTTGCTCAAAAAATATTTACAAGTGATTAAGTTTGAAAATCAAATGAAAAATAATATTTCAAAGTATTAAAAATACTTAAAAATAAGTCATTTTAAACCTATTTAAAAATGTATCAAATAAATATTTTTTTGATGATTTTTTTTGATATTCTTAAAATATATATGTTAAACAAGAAGTGTGTAAAAAATGAATGAAAAATGAATTAATTTGATGTGTTAAATAATTAAATGAAGTTGTAAAAGAAAAATGAAAGAAAAATAGTTGTAAAAAAATGTTTTGGTCCCTAAGGGTGTTGAACCCGTGACCTTATGCTCACTGTTATACCCCAAAATTTGCCCACATATTTTTCAAGAAAACTCCAATCTAAAAATTAAGGGTCTCATATAATCATGGATTTTTATTTCAACAAATATCCTGACATATGAAATACTTAGTTTTTAGAATTTTTCTTATACAGTAATTTGGCTTGCAGTTGAATTTACTCTTACGCAAACGCCAAATACTGTTTATTACTTCACACATGCTATTTATTTATTTACAGATAAATAGTACTGACACAATTGGTACAGAGTTAAATCTTTTTGCAGGCGCATCAGGAAACTCAGACTGTACTGGTAACAAGTAGATTATTATTATCTTTTGTTTCCCACTAATTTTTGTACTATATTCCATTATTTTCAAAAATCTTTTCAAATCTCTTTTTCAAAAATCAAATCTCTCTTTTTCCCAACACTATCTCCACTTTCTTTCAAATCTTACTTCCACTCAAATTTTCCTTTTGTACGGAATCACATCATTCCCCAACGTCTCTATCCTTCTTTCCATTCTATAAATACCTCCCATTTTCTTCCATAAAATCTCACATCAAATTCTAATTCATCTCTCAAATTTCTACTTCATAATCCATCCTTTCTTCTTCCCCGACAAAATGGCGAAGCGGTGGGAAACGTGTTTTCTTATGGTCATCACCATTGCTACGGTGATCATGTCTTTCTTCTGTCTACATAGCCCGGAACACTGTGGACCTGGGATGCTTATGCTCCCGATCATCTACATGTTACTATTTGTAGCATGGGTTATCAATCGTCATTCTTAAAATTTGCCGTATTTCTTATTTCTTAAATGTACCGTTTATTCGTCGTACTGTTCAATATAGTATGTGATATTTGTACTGTCAGTATTAAATGTTGTATTACTTGTCATAATATTGCTTAATTACTAAGATAATATTTTGTGTGTTTTCTGCCAGTCAAATATTTCTATTTCTGTGCATTAAATGATTTTCAGGGTTATTATCGGTAATTTTGCCCGCATACCGTAAATATTAGTTATTTATTATGTCTGTGTTTTTCTAACAAGTCAAGTAAATAAACTTTCATTTTTTACATAAAACAAAAACAAAAAAAAAACAACAAAAAAGAAAATTAACTTTGACTGTTGATTTTTCACTCTAACTGCTACATCAATACCTGAACAGTCAGTTGACAGCCAAACTGCTGGCAGTACAATTCTCAGTGTTTTGTACCATCAATCAAATCAATCTTTCACAATTCAAAATTCCAAGATTTTTGTTCTATAAGTCTTCTGAATATCACGCGATTAGCAGAGACTCAACACTACACAAAAATCAGGTACGCTTAACTGTCTCCTACATAAACAGTCCCTAATCAGGGTTTTTCTTGTTTTTACAGGAGCAACAAGTTTTTGAGAGCTCAAATGGATTTCATACACATCCATATATCTCAAAGTACCATCATACAAATTTTCAAACTTGAATTCATTCAGACGCACCGTCAGCAGCTCAAACAGTCAACAGACGACCCGTTTGACCAAAAAAGTCAACAGACAGTCAAAAATGAAATTTTTTGTCAAAGTCCATATTTTGTCAAAGGATTCATCATTTGATCATTGGATGATCATAATTCATCAAGGAAAGATCAAAAATCAACAAAACCCTAAGATTCAAAATTAGGGTTTTTGCCTGAAAAGTCAACTCAACTTTGACTGATCATAACTCTCTCATCCTTCATCCAAAAAATTCAAACCAAATCTTGTTTTGAAGGAAATTCAATTATCTTTCAAATGCCATTGATCCCATGGTCATTGGATTCACCATTTGAAAAATATGATCAAAGACATTACAGGTCATTTTCAAAGTCAACAAAAAGACACTTTTTTCAAAAGGACACACAAGGAGCTTCAAAAATCATTTTGACATGAGACCAAAAGCATTGGTTAGAGGACTCTTTTAGGTTACCAAAAAGTGCAAGATCTCCTTCATATGACAAAAATTGAGGGATTTACACCTTGTTGAAGTTGGCTAAATTTTGGGAAAATGCATGAAATCAACATTGCTCAAAAATGCATTTTTTCCAAATGGGGCCAAGTTTTCATGGTTCAAACATCATTTCCATAATATTATGGGCCTCCCACGACCAAGACAAGGCCCATACCATTTTTATCCATTTTTGGCATAATTTTATCTTATTTTAAGATTAAATTAAAAGGAAAAATGGAAGGATAAAGCATAGCTTATTTTCTAAGCTAAAGTCTCCACATGGGACTTAATTATTCAGCAAGGAAGGCAGCAAGTCAAGCCTAGAGCAAGAGGTGTGGAGATCAAGCAATGGTGGCTTAAATTTTAAGCTTAAAAGTCAAAAATTCAACAAAGCTCATGAATACTTCTTAGCTTATTTTCTAAGCACTCCATGGCTTATATAAAGGCAAGAATACTTCACAAACAAGGAGGAGAGCCAGGAGAGCACGAAAATTATAAGCAAAAGCATAGCAAGAAACTTCATAAATTCTCTCAAAATTCCATAAACTTTGTAATTTTCGTTTTCCATATTCCAATCAATATCAATACAAGCAAACACTTCCAATTATCTTCTAAAATAATATAGAGTAAGAATAAACTCTTTGTGTGGTCCCATGAGAGTCGTAACATATGTATGGTGTTTTTCATGAACATACACATGTAACTTTCGTTTTCCCATGCATGCTTGATTAAAATAAAAACTAACCACTTGCATGGACTCATGGCATGATATAGAGTAGGTTTGAGTGATCACATGCAAGCTTTAACGTGGTTTTGAAGCTCCACCATTTTTGAGCTTCAAACATGTGAAGCTTTCGTTCTCCATGATACAAGCTTCAAATGGAAAAACTAACGACGCTATCATGTTCAGAAGGGTCCAATTAGGTGATCTGGGTGGCCTTTGTTTTTTTTTATTTTCATTTTGTAGGTCGTTCAAAAGCATGGAAAAAGAAAGAAAAATCCGCAGGAAAATCCGCAGGTAAATCTGCAGCAAAATCCGCAGGTAATATGAAGAAGAAGATGAATAGTAAGGTGGAATCTTTGACCAGCACGCGTGGCAGATTTACTCCCTCTCATTCGTTGGTCAACTGCACATGGGTCCCACGTTGGACTTTCCAAATCAGCATGATCACATGTGTTCCCTCTATCCATGTGCATCATGTTACTTTAAATCTGAGCCACAAGATCTCCTAGTAATCTGATCCAACGCATCAAAAAAGCGCAGCCACACCATAACCCATCATAAATGATCATACATGATCACTGCTTTATTTATTTTCTATTTTATTTTAATTTCTTTGTTAAATTAATTAAAAATAGTTTTAAAAATCAAAAAAAATACACAAAAAATATTTTTAGACTTCTAAAATAATATATTATTTTCTGAAATAAAAATATTTTATTTTTCTTCAAAATTTCAATATTTTGCATAATTAATTAGTATATACTTATATATTTGCTTTTTAATTATTCAAACCAATCAAAAAATCATAAAAAAAATTGTTCTTTGTGTTAAATATTGTTCATATACTATAAACTAATTTTGTACATATTTTGAATAATTTTCTTTTTAAGTTTTAATTATTTGTATAATTATTTGTATAATTATGTTTTAATTAACTTAAATCAATTTCAAATCAATTCCAAAAATTCCAAAAAAATTAGTTTTGTCTTAAAATTAATTAACAAATATTTTGTACATATTTTAAACTTAATTTCTAGGTTTAAATCTATTTTCATCTTTTTTCTTCATTTTAATTTAATTAATCATGCATTAATTATAATTAAAATCAATCATAAAAAAATCCAAAAACATGCCTTTTATTTTTCTTGCAATTTAAATTCCTAGATAAATGTATAGGATGTCAAATTCATGTAAATAGGCTAGTTTACATTTCCTGCACAATCGATGTAATAGCGTAGATTTACTTTCCGCACTTTACATTTCTGCATTTTAATTTCCTGCATATATATAAACTGCGTGTATGTCAAAGATAAAATTGAACCGTTAGATCACTAACTTCAAAGATAAATATCTAAATCCAATCACAATCACATTTGCACCTCTTCAGGTAATCCTTTTTCATTCTTTCAAAATCAAAGTCAAAATTACACTGTTTTGAGTACAAAACACTACAAGAAAAAAAGTGTTTTGCGACACATAGATTGCGACAGTTCCATAAAAACCGCCCTCCCTTATAAGTTACGACGGTTGCCACGACGGTTTTGGACAACCGCCCTTTGATTTTTATAAATATTCTTAAACATGTACGACGGTTGGAGGCCATACCGCCCTAAAAAGAATTCTAAGACAGTTCTACAACTGTCGTCCCCCATTATATATTTTATTTGCGCCTTCGCCTTGGACAAATTTAGGTCTACACAGTTCTATAACATCCTTCCTCCATATATCAAAATATCCCTAAAACATGCCTCGGGGAAAGAGGGAAACAACACGCTGTTAGCTACGAGCTTCACGTTCTCAATCGTCCTTTGATTTTCTTCATGCCGCTTCACATTTTCTCAGTCGTGAATCTCTCTCTCAGCTGCGAGCTTCCCTAACCTCTCTGTCAACCGTGAATCTCTCTCTCAGCTGCGAGCTTACCTCTCTTAGCCGGCACTACGGCTCTCTCTCTCTCTCTCTCTTACAGGTTTTTCTTTCTGGTAGATACAAAACCCTAATTTCTTGAGGATGTGTTTACATTGATAGAAATGGATGAGATAAAGGGAATTCATCAAACACAGATTTAGGTTTAGATGTGTAGTACAAAGAAACAAGAGAAATTTGAGGATGTAGACACATTGTGCCATACATTCGCTCTCTTTGTCCCATACCCAATGACCATTTCTTTCCATACAACATTTCTGCTTTAATCACATATGATTAAGGTGTGTCTTTGTCTCTTTCTCAGGTAGGGATGATTTTCCATTTCAATCTATTTGTGTTTTGATTGTGTTTGTCTATGATAATATTTGCTCAAAATTTCTTTTTGGAAAGGTAGGGATTTTCTAATTTCATTAGGTACTGTTTTGATCAAGCATGGATCATTTTAATAACTTTGGTTTTGATTTAGGTTTATTGACCTTAGATTTTTTTTTCAATTTTGTAGACCTTAGTCCTCATATGGAACCTGATTTAGTGTTCTAGAGTTATTTCTTCTATAAATTAGGGAAAGTGAAATTTTTGGTTTTCCTCTGTTATCAGTTTTCTCACTGCAATAAACTTGGATTCGGTGCTTTTGATTGTCGTGTGATTTTCTCACTGCAGTAAGTTTTGAAGTGCCTTTGAGTTGACTTATGATGAATATATCTAAATTGCTAATGATTGTGTCAATATCTAGTGTTGCTTCGAGATGTAATGGTTCTGTTGTCTTTTCTTGTTCACTGAGTCTAACAACTGAACTTGTTGATTTAACTGATCTATATAATTAGGTCAGCAAAGTTATTATACATTGTATCGCTGTTAGTGTGATTTGGATGTGAGCAAATAATTCATGGGTATCATTGTTAGTGATTTAGAAATTTTCTTTATTTGCAATTGGAGCATATTCAATTACTTTCGCAAATCATGTTTTTTGCTTCTTTTTCTACTGACTTTTATGTCACACATGGAGTAAGTTAAGCTAATCATTTTATGTATGATTTACAAGTTCAATAGCCCTAAAATTATTCCTAAACATCTTTGTCACAGTAGGTGACTAACCTCATGAGAACTTATATCAATGGTGTAAGGGGCCAACCTCAATTTCATCAATGGTTTACTTAAGTGCCATCACTTATACAAGGATAATTTTTTAATTTTCTTTCCTATTCTTCAAAATAATGTAATAGAGCTAAAGTTAATTCCTTTGTGCCTTTATTTTGATGATGGTATGATTTATGATTATCATTCCGATTACTGAAAAGTTGTGTCAGTTTTAAATGATATCGCCTTAAAACATGGTTGGCAAAGTACTAAAATTTTGAAAGCTTATTATTCTCCATGGCTTGGAAATTTTGAAAATTTTAAGTGATATTGTCAATACGATACTCACTAATATCATCATTTTGTGTTTTTGTTTATAGTAAAGAGAAGGAAACTCCGGTGATGTTCTTCAGTCGGTATCCAGCTCTCGGTGGAATCGATTCTTCTCTAAGCTTCTCCTTCAAAGGTTTGCTTTTTGAACAATTTGTGTTGAAGAATTAAATGCAACCATCACCGTCATATAGAAAAGTATCATATCTTTCTTCAATTTTTCTCAATCACTTCAAATTTGGTTCCTCTACACGTACATAATCCACAACACTGTTTTTATGGTTGATGAATTGAATTGTCTAAAAAAAAATGTTTTGTTATTAATTTCTTTTGTGTTTGTATTTAATTAGAACAAAACAATGAAGCTAAGATACAAAGAATGAGTTCACGGAAGAAGAGGAAGATATTTTTATATAAGCCCTTATTTCTACCACCAAGAATTTTAATGTTAAGTTTGGTGAGGGAGGTTTCAGACCTATCTACAAGGTAAAATTTTAATGCTTCTCTTGTTTTCAAATTTTGAAAGTCCTTGTTAGCTTGTGTTCCGCATAGGAATGTGGTGGAGGTTATTGTGTTCATGCTATATAGAAACTACTTGTTTATGAGTTTTTTTATTCAGCAAGTGCTTTTACTTTTATGCATTCTTTTTTATGTTTCACCAACAAAATTATGTTATGAACGCATATGATAGAATCCACCCTTATTATTGAATAAGTTTGTTCTAATTAGATTATTTTAAGCATAGAATTGATGATAATTATTTCTAAGACGAGGTGATATTAATCAAATTTAATAATCTCAAACTCAATTAAGATAGCTTTTGAAGCTTTTGTCATTTTGTCCTTGAAATGGAAGGTGTGTGAATGAGTTTTCCCTTGAAGTCTTCCACCTAACTTTGGTTTGGTCCATGGGAGAAAATGTTTTTTTATGGTGTTTTCTAGTCATTGTTAGCAACTATGACAAGAAATACTTTTTTATGCATGTGTTCTAGTCATTGTTAGTTTCAAATCATGGACTTTAGAAATTCCAATTATATAGGACACTAGAAGTCATAGTTTCAAATTCATAAACTTTTTATGGATCATTTTGGCACATATACAATGGAAGGATATTGCAATCCATGTGGCAATATTACCGGTCTAAAAAGATACAGATATGATGATGTAAAGCCATTTCTGCTGGTTTTAAATGCAGTTGAAACTAAGATACAAAGATGTATATGATGTAATGTTATTTTTCTCTTTCACCTAATTTCTTGATTCTAAGATTGACAACGTGATTTTTCTCAATCATTTCTTCATAGTGTAATCTGCTTCTTTTTTCTAAAATTTCATTTTTGTTTTGTTGTCATTATAATTTTCAGGACTTCAGGCCAATCTATATATGAATTGCAGGCTACTATTAAATTTGCAGATGCATGTCTTTGGGCGTTGAAAGGATAGGCCAAAATCACTCTGAATTTTGAATTTTGATGTATGTTAAGTTATGTTTCAAGTTAATTATGAATTTTGATGTATGGTAAGTTATGTTTCAAGTTAATTCTAAATTTTGATGTATGTTAAGTTATGTTTGATATGGAGAAATGTTTGTCTTTGCTTATTGAATTTTGGAGATCACATGTTTTAAGTTAAATAAGTTCATATACAAAATTTATTATCCATTTTTGAGTTTGTGTGTAAGCAATCTATTAGATATATTTTTTTTAAAAAATCAATTAGTTTGCGGGGGTTTTAAACCTCCGTAATTTGTTTAAAACCGTCGCAATCAACATTAAATTTGAAACACCAAAACAAATCACGACGGTTTGAAACCGTCACGACTAGAATTGATAATAGATCTCAAACTGAAATTCACAACGGTTTGAAACTGTCGTAACTTGCAATTTACGGCAGTTGTCTACCCGTCGCAATTTAGAACGACAGTTGGAGTGACAGTTTTAGCAACCGTCGCAATACAGCCTGGCGACACACGTTTTCGCGACATAGCCATAACTGTCGCGACTTGCTATTTGCGGCGGTTCAAACCGTCGTAACCTGCCAAAATTAACTGTCGCAAGTTGCCAATTTTCTTGTAGTGAAATCGAACCTTGCTTTTATATCCGGTGAAAGGATAGATTTTTAAAGGAAATAGGATAAAGACCTTACAACTCAGGGTAGACCTCCTAGTTTGCTTGCTCAAATCAAAACAAACAAAATTCTCATACACTGTTGATTTTTCAAAACTTTCAAAAAAGACAATACTTTGTATACATCCAAACACGGGTTATTACAAAGTTAACGTTCTTTTCAAAACATCTTTCGAAAGATAAACAAGCATTTTGTATACATCCACACACGGATCATTACAAAATTCAATTTACAAAGGTATTTGAAACCACATATGAGCATTCTAAAGCAATTGAAAAGTGATCGAAAAACAAGTGAGCTAAGCAAACTTAAGAGCCCATGGATAACCATGGATACAAAGGGTGCTAGCACCTTCCCTTTGTATAACCTACCCCCTTACCCAGAATTTCTTAAAGGTCTTTTTTCTGTTTCTTTTATAAACCTTTCCTTAATTGGATAAAATAAAAGGTCGGTGGCGACTCTGTGAATTTTCAAAAATGCGAAAGCATTAAGCGACAAAAAAGAGTCAGTTCACGTATCTCTACAGATCAGAGGTATGGCCCGGTATTAAAAAAAATCGGAGGTCCACACTCACCACTCAAAAACTTAGCCAACTGGACCACGCGCGTGGTCTGTTTAACACTTGCAACGAATTTGTTATATTTTTGAATCAATTTCTAATTTCAGTTTCAAAATCTGGCGCCAAGAACACATGAACAATTTGAATTTGAAAATTCTGAAAACTGGATTGTTTTGATCAAGTGAATAGCCTATCTTGCTCGATTTTCCACAAGGAACATGATGGTACCATTTAATTTCATTTATTTTCACTCTAAGATCATTAATTTTCTGATGAACATTAAGAACCCTAATTCTATGATTCAATCTGAAATCCTGTATGTGCAAGATAAATAGCAATTGATTGAGGGTTAATGATCCTCATGTGTGCAGAAATGAGATGGTATGTTCATATTTCATTCATGATGCATGATTCATAGAGTTTGAAGTTCAAGTAGCTTACCTTCAAAAACGGCAAAAGTGAGAATCGAATTCTGCAAATGAGGAGTTCCAGTTGTTGTTTCTTGATCTGAACACCTTCAGTGGACCTTATGGAACATGTTTGGATGCCTGGAACAATTTGAAAACCTCTTGATCAATCCATGGTACTCGATCTGCAGTATGGTTCAAGTGAGGATCAAGCTTAGTGATTTTGGTGTTTCAGATCATGTATGATGGTTGGAACAGTTCATATGAAGTATATGGATGATGTTTAGAAGGTTAGTTTGGACAGAATTTGCTTGGTATGGATTTTGGCATGATAAGGCTAGTGTTATGCATATTTGGAGGTGAGATGATGATTCTGAGTTTTGGGATGATTTGAGGTGTGTGAATGGTTCAAACACATCATATATGATGTTTATGAGATGTTAGAATCATTACTTTGGCCAGAACTTCAAGGGTTTGGAGGTTGGGATTTCTTCCTCACTTTGAAACTTAAAACTTGCAATTCAAGAAAGAAAGAGAAAACCTATCTTTTGTGAGGTTTTGGTGTGATTTTGAATGAGGTAAGGACCTCTATTTATAGGCCAAACATTCTGAACTCAGAGCTTTGCAACTTGCTTCTTCTTTGGTGATTTGGCACTTAAAGGATAGAAAGGAATCTTACCATTTAATGCATATGGTTAAAGTTACTAAACCATGGTTAAAATTGGCTATGCTTCTTATCTCTTTCCCATCTGTCTCAAATCAGAAAATATCTTCCAATTATTGCCTCTATGTATCATTACTTGGACCATTTGGCAATTTGGTTCATAACTTAGTGAAAATGGCATGAAATTTCAAGTGAAAAGTTCACTAATGTCAAAATTCAAAACCATGGCTACACTCCATATTTTTTCATGCTCTTGGACATTTTGGAAAGCTCATGTTACACACTTCAAAACTCTAGTTGAAAGTTTCTTCAAGACCTTTAAGGAAATGGGTGAAAAAGATCCATGAACTTTGAGAAAAATGAAGTTTTAAGTGAAGTTTTCAAAAAGTACCAACTTTGAAGCTCCATATCTCTTAAATGGTTGATCTTATGGAAAAAAATTATATCTGTCAAAGTTGTTTATTGGATCAAAATCTACAACTTTCATGTTGGAAGTTTTTTTCAGTTTGTAGGTGAAATTTTGAGAAATTCCCTTCCAAAGTTTGGAAAAAACCATGAAAAACACTTAGAAATTTGTCTAAGTATGAAAAGTCAAACTTTTGACTTTTTGATTCTTGATTGATTTTCTTGATTTTTCTTGATCAAATGACTTCTCATATCATATATTGATGATTTAAAACTTCAAAAGTCATGGTTGACCAAAATTCTTCAAAAGTCAATGGTGATCTTGTACAGTTGACTTTTTCAGACGAATCGCGTTTCTGGAGATTTCAAATGAAACAGGCTACCCTCATCAAATGAATGGTATGAATGGATCAAATTGAAGCATTAGAGGATATTGAGCCATGTTTTGAGTTGTAGCATCATTTCCTGATTAAAAAGTCAGTTGTTCAGTGAATTAGGTCAAAAACCCTAATTGTCGACCAGATGAAATTGATGACTGTAGGTCTTGAATTGAGATGTAATTTCCATTGGATTTTGTCATAGGGATTATTTGAGGATGATTGAAACTTTTGATTGACTTCCTGGGGATTTTTAGGGTTTCCCAAATGTGATCCCTGATTTCAGTCCCTGATAGTTCAAAACCCTTATCTGATGATTTGAGATTTCACTGTTGATCAATCCTTGTGTAGGAGATGTTCTGAGTCAATGGATTAGGTCAAAATGATGCACTTGGGGTCTTGAGGTCATGTCCCAAGTCATTAGATCAAATTCTGAGCAAAAGTCAGGAGTATGCTATCTTCAGTCAAAACCCTAATTTGATTAGTTCAGAGCCTTTGAGATTGTTGAAATGAATCTCTGAGGACCAAATGTTGATTATTGATGAAGATAATTCTTTTGAGATGAAGGGAGAACAAAACCCTAATTGATTGTTACTTGTACTAATGAGTGATTTCTTGATTAAACCCTGCTGAGTCACAAGTAGCAAACACAAACTATGCAATTTGTTAGAGATGCAAATGATGCATATGCAGATGATATGAGGTGGTATCTTAGGTAAAAAATTGGGGTATGACACCTTGTATGAAGCCCAAGGTTGTGGCTGACTCTTGCTAGGGAAGACTCTATTTTATGCCTTGTATGAAGCCCAAGGTTGTGGTTGACTGTTGAGGAAACTGAGTATGGATGACTTTATGGGGAAAAGATCCTGAAGGTTTTTTGACACAGGAAATGTGGTTTATCTGCCTTGTACAAAGCCCAAGGTTATGGCTACTTGATGGTGAAGGACTCAATGGGGAGACTCTATTATCTGCCTTGTTCAAAGCCCAAGGTTGTGGCTGACTCTCTGATAAGGGAATACCTATGAGTAGGGTTTTGACTCCAAGAGGAGTATGTGCCTTGTACAAAGCCCCAGGTTGAGGCTGATTTTTAAAATGGGGAAAGATCTACCAGTGTGGGATCTTTTGACTCAGAGGGGATTTTTGTTGAGGATTACTCTTTTGTTTAGAGACTAAAGGTTGACCCTACTGAGGATTGTGCTTTTGTTAAGCAGGAATTGTTGAATGAAAGACCCAGGTTTGAAGATTGACTCTACTGGGGATTTGTTTGGATGATTGACCTAAACTAGACTCTACCGGGGAATTGGTTTTTTATTGACTGAGACTGACCTTAAGTGAGATTTATCTTTTAAAAGTTTAATTTTTGGAAGCTAACCCTTTCCAGGGAATTATGACCTTAGAGGACTGATTTTGGAGGCTAACCCTTTCCAGGGGTTTTACTCTACTAGAGAGTTTATCTTTTGAAAGTTTTAAAAATTTTTTTGGAAGCTAACCCTTTCCAGGGAATTTTGACTTTAAAGGACTGATTTTGGAGGCTAACCTGTCATACCCCAAAATTTTCCCATCACATTTTCATATTCAAGCTCATTTGAATATCAAAGGCTCGAGACTTGACTGAATGCGCACTCTCTTAAACAACAACTCTCCAACTAGGGTTTTGACCTTTTTAAAGTAAGATAAGCTTCTGATGCCTCAAATGGACTCCATGGCCTCTCATATGATTCAAAGGATACTCACCTCAAGTTTCAAGTCTTGATTCACAAGATTGATCAATCAACTGCTCGAATAGTCAACAGTCGATCAGTTTGACCTAAAAGTCAACTATGGTCAAAGTACAGTCAAAATTCTTGATTTTTGGTCAACATCCTTATTTTGAAGTATCATTCATCATTTGATCAAGGATTGATCATGATTCATCAAGGAAAGTTCAGAAATCAACAAAACCCAAAGTTTCTAAATTAGGGTTTTTTGACCTAAAGTCAACTGAACTTTGACCAGCCATAACTTTCACATGGAACATCAAACATTTCCCATCCAAAGCTTATTTTGAAGGAAATTTAATTCCCTACAACTTTGTCTCTCACATGCCAAGGCCAGAAATGATTCATTTGAGAGATATGAGCAAATACATTACAGGTCCTTCTAGAAGCTCGCAAAAAGCAGTTTTTTCTCGGAAGCCATATCATCAAGATAAAATCTCCAAATGGGAAATATGTTACAAAGTGGCTGGTAGAGGACATCTTGGGCTTTCCAAAAAGTCCTAGATCACCTCCATATGATAAATATCGAATGAGTTATGACTGGTGCAAATTAGGCAAAATCTAGAAAATGCATGACACCCTAATTGTTGATTTTCACACTTTTAAGTAATGGGCTTATAATCTTGAGGCATCCACGTGATAAAAAGCTTGCAAGAGGCCCATGAGTCAATCTTTATTTATTTCATGGTTTTATTTCAATTATTTTTGATTTTATTCATTTAAAATGAATTTAAACCAAATAAAATCATAATTAATCAAAGAATATCCCATGAATCAATTCCCATTCATTCATTCAGATCCAAACTCAATCAAAAGGATCCAAAGTCGTTTTAGCATGATTGGGAGAGGGATTGGCTAAAGATAGGAAGAAAATATATGATTTTTATTCAATTTTCTTTCTCTCCAAGAATCAAAAGATCCAAGCCCAAATTTTGACCTAAAACACTCTATATATATACTACAAAATATGCAGCACAAGGGTTCAGGAGATTAGGATCCAAGAGCAAGGTTTTTTCACGTTAAAAAAAGCTAAAGAAATTAGGGCATAAGAGGACTTCTCCTACAGTCAAGATCAACGATCCTTAGGCAATTCATCACATTCCTGAGGCCATTAGGGATTTCCCCAGTCATTCTTGAAGGCTACAACACACCAGAACGCCTCTCCCCGATTGCACCGGTTTAGTAATTTTCTCGAAACTCAAACTCTTTATTCTTGACCTATAAATGATTTCGATGCATACTTTCATGTTCATACTGATATTTGGGACTGTTTAGAACCATCGCTTGCAAGACTTGACGTCAAAATCACGATTCACCATTGATGGAGCATGAAGCTTCTGCTTCTTCGTATCTAGGGCTACAGACGATTTCAGAATGAACTAATAGTACCATTGAGTTCGTAATGGCCAAAATATGCGATCTAGGCTCTTTTCTTTTATTTTTTGATTGATTTCGCAGGTTTGGAGTTTTTCTCCCCACCGGAGAAGATAACCGGACCACCGCCGGTGATGCTGCTGACCCAGGTCAAAGATGACCCTGCACGCGTGGCTTCTATGCCCTTTCCCATTGGCCAGTCAAAGTTGGAACTTCCTCTCTCCAATTCTGATTCGCTAGCACAGGATATGCGGGCCCAGCTGACTTAAACTTTGAATTTTCCAATGTAACACTTGTTTATTTTATTTAATGTATTTCATGTTTTTCGAAGACAGCGAACGGAAGCAGTCCAGGTGGTGAAAACGTTAGCGAGACTCATGTGTAGGGGCATGGGTTCGAACCCTACCCCTTGCATTTAATTTTTGAATAATTGTTGGTGTCCCTTGATTACAGATCCCATGCATATAACGCGCACGTCAACACCATAGACCCTCATCTCACAGCCATCAGATTATCCCAACTTCATATCCTACGCCCGGCAAGCTGATGATCCACCATACTCCTTCAAGGCACCATTGCACCTGATCTGAGCTAAGTTCTTCTATTTTTTTTATTTTATTTTTTATCACATGAATATGTTTTAATTTTTCCCTTTTATTTTTTATTTTCATTAAATTTATTTTATATGAAGATTTTATTTTTTTAAATAAATTCATAACTATTTAGTTTATTTAATCGGAAACTCGTTTTTTCATAATATCAAAATTTCTTTTACAATAATAATTAAATTAAGGTTTTAGTTAATAATTCTTGTTTGGGCTAGTTGAATGTTTTCTGCCTTAAAACCCTGATTTTTATCATGATCACTAATCACTGTTATTGGTAGGTGTTATCCACTAATGCATTTTTAGCCTTATAAACGCTTTAGGTCACAATAAGTTTTCTTGAATAAACCTGTTAGGCTCGGGGATAGGGTTTGTAAACTTTTTTAAGGGTTTGTAGATCATTCATACACTAAAAATTCTTTTCTTTTGTGCAAATTTTCAGGGTTACCCCAGTGTCCTCCGACTATGCGCCGTCAAACTAAAAGCTAAGTTTCTATTTCTTTTCTTCTTTAAATATCATTTTAATTTTATTTTGTCTTTGCCTAAAATAGGGTTACCTCGAACAGTCAATGAATCCCTCCTACACTAACCTTTATTTATTTTTCGTCTAATTCTCAGATGTTCAGAGTCGATCAAGGGTTCGAGGAAGATCAAGGCATTCAAGAATGCTTAAAACTAATTACTGATCCCTCTTATTTTTCCGCCTTTTAATTCCCCCATCCCCGCAAGTGTTTATTGTAATAGCGTAGGAAATTTTATTTTCTGCTTTTATTTTATTATTGTGTGGTTAGTAATTTAGGGAGTGATAACCATGAATTGAACGTAGATCACCTAATTATAAGATAAATGTCATCGAAGTTAACCACATGATTGTTGCACCCACACACCTTTAAGGAAATTCCTCTTGTTGCCTATTTCCTTATTAATTGGTTGCCTTAAATTTGTTGCCTAAAAATAGTCAAGTCCCTCGATTCCGAGGATACCTAAAGCAATGTTGCCTTTAAAGTTATTAAAACTCCCTCGATGTTGCCTTATAAAAATGATTGTCCCCAATTGCTAAGGTATCCTCGCCTGTTGCCTAAAGATTAAGTGACTATTCTACCCTTCCCTTAGACTACCTGCCCTCTTTATGGCAAGGGACAGTCTTATGGCGAACGATACCTCGATGACCCTTAACATCCAATTGAAAGACTTCCTGCCCTCTTATGGTATGGATAGACTCTTTCGCCTGAAAATCTTAAAGAACAAATTTCTAAACTTAGGGTAGTTGTTATTAATTGCTTGCTCTTTTTTAAATTCTAATTCTAATTCAAAATCTTTTCCCACTTCTTTTCACAGAAACTTTTCAAAAAGACTACGCTTATTTACAAGCTAAAGTTCTTATTCAAATTCCTATTCACACCCTACTGTTCAAACAATTCAAACATTTTGAAAACAAAGTGAGCTAAGCAATTAAGAGCCCAAGGAAAACCATGGATGCAAAGGGTGCTTTACACCTTCCCTTTGTATAACTTACCCCCCTAACTCAAAATCTTTTTAAAAGGTCTTTTCCTGTTCTTTTAGCCTTTCTATAAATTGGATAAAATAAAAGTTGGTGGCGACTCATGCTTACCGCAATATTTCTTTAAAAGTCAGTTCACCGTATTACACCTTTCCAGGGGATTTTGTTAAAATGAAGGAATGAATGGAGGCTGACCCTTTCCAGGGGTTTTAGATAATGGCAGAATGATTAACTATTCGAGACTTCTTGTTTAAAGCCCAAGATTAAGGCTGACACTGACTGAGGATAGACAGATGTGGAACCTAGACTCTGCTAAGGAGGAAATTGTTGAAGATTGAGAATAAAGGTGACAGAGACTGTCCATGTCTCTCATTCCAAAAGGTGAACTCAATGTGAGATTTAGACATTCCTAGCTTGTTTAAAGTTTGGTTTTAAGAATAGAGGAAAACTTACCAGGGTAGGCTAAAAGATGACTAAAGACCTGTTCCTATGTTTATAAGAAACCTGATGGTCCATGTATACAAGCTCAAGAGGAAGCTGGTAATGCTTTTAAGAAGCCTGTGGGTACTTGTACAAAGCCCAAGAGGAGGCTAATCGAGGGTCCTTGTTATACAACAAGAGAAAGCTATGTGGTTTTGAACTTATTTTGGCTCTAAGCAAATGGGTAAGAGGTTTCACTGGGAATAATTCCTCTTGGGTGGGTGTGTCCTAGTTTTGGTTCTAAGGCTTTTTTCAAGATGTTTCACCGGGAATAATTCATCTTGAGGTTTGAACTAAAGATATATATATATACAGTTTATATTTGACAGTAATTTAAATGAAAACTATAAATTGAAAGCTATAAAACCTGACCTGGATGGAGTGGAGGCCTTTGAAGATGTATGTACAAAGCCTTACTGGTAGCTTGGTTGTTTATTGATAACAGTAGAATGTTTATCATAAACATTTAAAGGTTTTTGAAAACAGAAGAAGTGAAGATGGACCTTAGGTCACATAGGTATATGAAGAGTTTCACCGCGAATAATGCCCTTCAAATACCAGAAGAATGTTTTGAAAACAAAGAGAAAGTTTTGTAAATACAGTTTTTTAGGAAATTGACAGAAAATCAACTTAATTAGAGTAAAGACAAAGTCTATACCGGATTAAGACCTAAATGATTAGGGTTTTAACTCAAAAATATTTACAAGAGATTAAGTTTTGAAAATCAAATGAAAATTTTATTTTTAAAGTATTAAAACATACTTAAAATATGTGATTTTAAACTTAATTAAAATATATTAAAATAATATATTTTTTTGTGATTTTTTTGGATATTCTCAAAATATATATATTAAATGAGAAGTGTATAAAAAATCAAGAGAAAATGATTTAATTTGATAGGTGAATTAATTGTGTGAAGTTGTGAAGAAAATGGAATGAACAAGTTATAAAAAAAAAGGTTTTTGTCTCCACCATGGTTTGAACCCACACCCTTGAAGTTTCCAATCAAAATAACAACCAACTGAGCCACGCGTATGGACTGATAGTATATGGCAGGCATGTGATAATATACGAAAACAAGTATTGAAAATGTTTTGAAAAATAAAACAAACCAAAGGGTCTGAGGGGGGATCGAACCCCAGACCTGAGGCAAGGCAAGAGAGTTAGGACGTGCGCTGTAACTATTGGGACATTACAATGAATTCGTAAGTAAAACACACACAACTAAATATATTTTAAACCCAGGCCTAAGAATTTGAAAAAAATGGCGCCATCACCATCATCGTCTTCAACCTCAAGCTCTCCCATTTTGAATTTCTAAACTCTCTCAATTCTCAACCATTTTGAATGATCCAAACATCAAACTTGCTCGTTTTTAAACGAGGAACGTGATTATGGGCTCAGAATTCATTTATTTTAAATGTATCTAAAGAATTTCAGCATGAACTCTAAGAACACATAAACCCTAAATTTGAAATTAAATGATGGATACGATGAATAAATGAATGATGATAGAGTGTTTTTAATCCTCTGATGATGCTGAGTAAGATGATATTGAGTTTTAACATAATAATTGCATGAATTAAAGAGGTGGAGTTCAAAAACTTACCTCTGAAACTGAAGGTCGTGGTGTTGGTGGAGAGCTTGTGGCTTTGAATGAATGATTGCAAAAGCTTCTTGGGACCTTGTTGATGCTATCTGGGCACTTAAATTGCTTTGAATACCTCTAAATTAATCTACTCGACCCCTCTTGCTTGAGCTTCAAGTAGAAATAGAAGATGGTGATTCAGCACTTACAGATGAGCTACGACCATCTGGATAGCTTCCCTACACCCTAAGGAATGTGTTTGAATGTTTAGACTTGCTTGACACCCTCTAATTTGTTCTACAGACCTCAAACTGCTCGAGCTCCAAAATGAAAGTGACTATGGTGTTCTTGCACTTACAGAAGTGATCCTCCTTGAGATGTTAGAAAGCTTACTTTCAAAAGAAAATCTCTGGTTTGAAGAATTCGATTCTTCTTGCCAAAGAACTCTTGAAACCTATAAGCAAGAGGGAGAGAAGGAGAAAGCAAGAATTAGAGTTGCTTTGGTGTGATCAATAATGAGGAATGCACTTGTATTTATAGGCAAAGAGCTCAGTACATATTGGAGGAGTGAGCTTGCTTAGTGAGGGAGTTTTGATTTCTTGGTCATGAAGGAATTCAAAGAATCTCAAAAATGCAATGATGGCCAAACCGAGCTAGCGCCCTATCTATTGATCTTATCTCATCTTAGGGGACATTTCTGATGCAGAGGAGTGTTCCAATTCGTTGGTGAGAAGATTCCTTTGGTGATTCATCCATTTGCCATAAAATCCCAAATGTAATCATTACATAATCACATGTTCTTGTTTTGGGAATATTCTCCAATCCTCATGCCATGGTGAAAATGAATGCATGGCATCATTACTTATATGTTATGGGTCGTGTAGCATCAATTAGTGGGGTCATTTGCACAAATTTGCAAAGTTTCAAAATGGTACATGACTTATAATTTCACTTCATGAGCCCTACTTTGAATCATCATAACTCTTCGCTCAAAATGAATGTGGAGAAGGTTGAGCATAATTTGGAAAGCCATTAACATATACTTCAATTCATTAGTTTGGAGTTTCTTCAAAATCATTTGGGAAAATTGTGAAAAACAGGCCCAAAGTTTGAAGAAAACTAGGTTAAAACACTTTGAATTTTTCTCTGTTTTTTTATGACCTATAACTTCCAAAGCTCATATCTCTTAAATGATTGATTTCTTGAAAAAAGTTCCCTTGTGAGAAGTTGTTTTATTTGATGAGATCTACAACTTTCATGTTGGAAGTTTTTTGAGTTGTGTAGGTGAAATTTTGAGATCCATGAACTAGGCCAAAATGCATTAGTTTGACTTTTTGTTGACTTTTTGATCCTTGATGAATTTTCTTGATTTTATTTGGTCAAATGACTTCAATAATCATATGTTGATGATATTGATCCTTAAAAGTCATGGTTTGACCAATAATCTTAAAAGTCAAAGGTGATCTTGTACAGTTGACTTTTTACAAATGAAGTGAAATCTTGGCCTTTGGTAATGAATCAAGTTCTCCTCCTCAAATGAGTGATATGAATGGATTATATTGAGGTAAAAGAAGTTCTTGAGTCATGTTTTGAGTTTTGGATCTATGTCCTGATTAAAAGTCAACTGCCCAGGTGAATTAGGTCAAAAACCCTAATTGTCGACCAGATGAAATTGATGACTGTAGATCTTGAATTGAGGTATAATGCTAAATGGATATTGTTATATGGATCTGTCGTCCTCGGTTTTTTGTGGGATGCGAACTGACTCTTCTTTTTATTTTTGAATTGTGAAAATCAGAGAGTCGCCACCAACTTTTATTTTATCCAATTAAGGAAAGGTTTATAAAAGAAACATAAAAAGACCTTAAAGAGATTTTGGGTTCGGGGGTAGGTTATACAAAGGGAAGGTGTTAGCACCCTTTGTATCCATGGTTATCCATGGGCTTTTAATTGCTTAGCTCACTTGTTTGAATCGTTTATCTTGCTTTGAAATGCTTGTATGTGGTTTTAAATATTTTGTAGAGAGTTAACTTTGTAATGAACCTTGTGCGGATGTATACGAATTGTTTATCTTTCGAAAGATATTTTGATGGTTTGAAAAAGATTTTTAACTTCGTAATGATCCTTGTTTGGATATATACAAAGTGTAGTCTTTTGAAAGTTTGTTTTGAAAAACAGTGATGTGGAAAAGCTTTTGTTATTTTTGATTGAGCAAGCAATTAGGAGGTATACCCTAAGTTTATAAGGTTCTATTTCTTTAGAAAACTTTCCTTGACTGGGTACAGAAGAAATTTGAATTTTATTTGAAACAGTAAGTTTTGATTTTGAAAAGAGTAACAGAGGGATTACCCTAAGAGGTGCAAGTGTGATTGTGATTTATTTTCAGATATGTTATCTTTGAAATTAGTGATCTAGCGCTTCAGTTATTATTCTTGCCATACACGCAGTTTTATATGTACAGAAATTAAAGTGCTGAAATGTAAAATGCGGAAAGTAAATCTACGCTATTACATCGATTGTGCGAGAAATGTAAACTACGCTATTTACATGAATTTGACAACCTATACACTTATCTATGAATTTAAATGGCAATAAGATAAAGGGAAAATATTTTTGGATTTTTGGATGGTTGATTTTAATTAAGATTAAGGCATAATTAATTTAATTAAAAAGTAATAAAAATTTAGAAATAAAATTTAAACCTAAAAAATTAAGTCTAAAATATGTCCAAGTTGTTTGTTAATTAATTTTAAAATAAAATTAATTTTTTTGTGATTTTTGAAATGATTTTGAGATTATTAAGTTAATTAACATATAATTATACAAATAATTATACACATAAATTAAACTTAAAGAGAAAAATATTCTAAATATGTACAAAATTATTTTATAATATATAAACCTAATTTAAATAAAAGAAAATATTTTTTCTGATTTTTTTGATAGGTTAAAAATTAATTAAAAGATAAATATAACAATATTATCTAATTAATTAAACAAAATATTTTAATTATGAAGAAAAATAAAATATTTTTATATCAAAAATTAATATAATATTTTATCAACTTAAAAATATTTTTAGTATAATTTTCTGATTTTTAAAACTATTTTAAAATAATTTTGCAAAAGAAAACTAAATAAAATAGAAAATATAAAATAAGTGATCAAGTGTGGTTGGATGGAGAGTCCATGGTATAGACTCATGCTCAAGAGCGTTGGATGTGGTTACAAGTTGATCTGATGGCTGTAAAAGTGAGGCACATGGTATGATGGTGGAACGCATGACACAAGAACCAAGAATTTTTAAAAAGACTGGCGCGCGCGTTCTGGCCAACCAGAGCCTGCCACGCCTTCATCTTCTTCCTCTCTCCGTTGCTATATGCTCTGCAACTCTAGGTAAAGGTTTTACCTACAGATTTTGTCCGTCGCTACAAACCTGTAACATACTAAAACTTCACATAAGCATCAAAAATTTATTGTGAGACCATGGATCAATTGCAAATGGTCCACTGATCACAACCATGGCCTTAGTTTCGTCTGATTTTTCCTTAAACAAAAAAACCTAAAATAGAGCTCAAGAACCCTAAAATGGTAAGTGCTCATACAAGTGACCAAACTTCAATTAAAGCTCCAGAAACGTTCACAAAGTAACACCAATCATGAATATGGCATTAGAATTTATTTATTATGAGTGTATAATTGCAATCGAAGAAGTTTTTAAAAGTGCAAACCGTGAGTTATATAGGCGTGTTCTTGAGGTTTCAAGGCTTGAAATTGATTTGGATAGGTTCAATGATGTTCAAGGATCACGTTTGAGTGTTTAGTTTGGATTGAAATTAGCTTAAACTCAAAATTCGAAATTCAAATTTCTTTGAAAATTTCAAGTTGATACAAGTGTGATACAAGCATATGTTTGGTTCTGAATTTGTGTCTTTTCTTGTTGCTGAAGTGTTCTAAGCATTTTATAGGCAATAGAGGTGCTGCAAACATAAGCTAACAAGCATTGATTGTTTTTGAACTTTTGAATTTTAAATAATAAAAACTTTGAATACTTTGGCCATGGCTTCACTTTTCTTCACCCCTCTTGCTATAGGCCTGTTGTACATCTCTATGCTGCAGAGTTTGGATCAAATTTGATGGCTCATGCTAAGGACAAAAGCCTTGAATCATTATCTTGAACCATTTCTTTTTTAATTTAACTTTAAATGGAATAAAATTAAATTAAAAAAGAAATAAAAATTTCATGGGCCTTATGTTGGTCGTGGGAGCCCTTTAACATCATTAGAAACATGTTTGGATCATGAATGCTTGGCCTCTTTTGGAAAAAAAACAATTTTGATCAATACTAGTTTCATGCATTTTCCCAAAAAATAGCCAACTTCAACAAGGCACAAATCCCTCAATTTTGATCATATGAAGGAGTTCTTGTACTTTTTAGAAACCTCAACATGTCCTCTACAAGCTACTTTGGAAGCATTTTTGCATTTGGAGAAGTTATCTTGATGTTATGGGCTTTGACAAAAAACCACTTTTTGTTGACTTTGAAAATGACCTGTAATGTCTGAGCTCATATTTTCCAAATGGTAAATCCAATGACCATGGGACCAATTTCATTTGAAATATAATTGAATTTCCTTCAAAATAAGCTTTGGTTGGGATTTTTTGGATGAACGAGGAAAGAGTCATGGCCGGTCAAAGTTCAGTTGACTTTTTAGGAGAAAACCCTAATTTTGAAACTTAGGGTTTTGTTGATTTCTGAACTTTTCTTGATGAATTATGATCAACCATTTATCAAATGATGAATCTTTTGACAAAATATGGATGTTGACAAAAAACTGCATTTTTGACTGTCTGTTGACTTTTCGGTCAAACTGGTCGTTTGTTGACTGTTTGAGCTACTGACTGCGCGTCCGAGCGAATCGAAGTTTGAAAATTTGTCTGGTTGTACTTTGAGACATATGGAGATCCATGAAATCCATTTGAGGTATCAAAAAAACTTGTTCTCCTGAAAAAAACAAAAACCCTAGTTAGGGACTGTTTGTGTAGGAGACAGTTAAGCGTACCTGATTTTTGTGCAGTGTTGAGTCTCTACTGATCATGTGATTATCAGAAGACTTCTAGAAAAAAAACTTGGAATTTTGAAATGTGAAATATTGATTTGAATGATAATACAAACACGGAGAATCGTGCTGTCAGCGGGTTTGACTGTTAACTGGCTGTCTGGGTATTAACGTAACAGTTAAAGTGAAAACTTAACAGTTAAAGTTAATTTTTTCTTTTGTTTTTGTTGTGTTAATGGTGAAAAATTATTTACATGATTTGTTAGAAAAACACAAACATAATAAATAATTAAAATACACCGTACGCGAACGAAATTACCGATAATAAAATTGAAAAAAGATTTAATGCACAGAAATAAGTATTTAACTAGCAATAAACACACATAATATTATCTCGATAATTAAACGACGGTATAACAAATAGTATAATATTTAATACTGACAGTACAAATATTTCATAAAAATATAGCGAACAGTACGACAAATATAATGAACGGTACATTATTTGAAAGCGAAGGATACGACAAATTCTAAATATGACGATTAAAGACCCATGCTATAAACAACAGAAAATAGATGCACGGAAGTGTAAGCATCCCAGGTCCGCATTTCTCAGGACTATGCAGACAGAAGAAAGACATGATCACCGTAAAAACAGTGATGACCATAAGAAAAAACATATCCACCCACTTTGCCATTTTTTGTCGGGGAAGAAGAGAAAACAATTATGAGATAGTATGATAGAAATTTGGGGGATGAGTGAAATTTGATGTGAGATTTTATGGAAAAAATGAGGGGTATTTATAGAGAGAAAAGAAGGATGAAGACGTTGGGGAATGAAGTGATACCGTACAAAAAAAGAAAGTTTGAATGATAGTAGGTTTTGAAAGAAAGTGTATGGTAGGGTTTGAAAAGAAAGATGTATGGAATAAAGTTAGGATTTGATTTGAAAGAAAGAGATTTGAAAAGAGAGGAAAAGATTTGAAAACAATATAGTACAAAAATTAGTGGGAAACAAAAAACCAATAATAATTTAATTGTTACCAGTACAGTCTGAATCCCCGGACTCTGCGTCTGCAAAATTTAATTCTGTACCAATTGCGCCAGTACTATTTATCTGCAAATAAATCTCAAATAAACAGCGTGTGTGAAGTGATAAACAGTACTTGGCGTTTGTGTAAGAATAAATTCAACAGCAAACCAAAATACCGTATTAGAATATTCTAAAAAACTGAGTATTCATAAAATCAGGATATTTATGAAATAAAATCCAAGATTATATGAAACTCCAAATTTTAGACATAAGTCCGTTACCTTCTCTTTGAAAAAAAATGCGGGCAAATTTTGGGGTACAACAGGATCATTTGAAGATGATTGAATCCTTTGAGTGATGTCCTGGAGCTTTTTAGGGTTTCCCAAATGTGGTCCCTGATTTCAGTCCTTGATGGGCTCAAAACCCTAGTCTGGTGATCTGAGAAAACCTGAGTCTTGATGACTGGTGTCTAATCAATCATAGGTGAATGAATAAATCATTTGAGTCTTGTGATTATTTTAGAGGTTATTCTCCCATTGATTAATCCTTTGCCTGAAATCCTTTGTCTTTATGCACCCTCGATTGAGTACCAGATAAACAAGTGACTGCTCTAAGTACCTGTCTTGAGTTTGATGAGATGTTTGGAGGTGTGACATCTCAGGGGGGGTCAAAATTAGGGTATGACACACCTGATGGATTCATGATGAATAATGATGAGAGAACGTTTGAATATCGTCGATGATTGGCACAACAGTAGAGAGAAAGCAGAGAAATCACGAAGACCAAGGGGAGTGTAAAACCCCAAATGAGGGTTTATGACCCCTTTTTATAGGTATGTGCTCGGGAGGAGAAACGCCACACCGGTTGAGATGCTTACCTTCAAGCGCCGCCATCATTACTCCCTAGCCCCTAGGTCATGATTGCATCTTAAATAGGCTTCCACGACAACAAATGCCTACCTCGCACAATCATCTTCGTCGTCTCCACAAGCAGTGGTACCATCTTCGGATAGGCGAACGAGAGCTTCCCGCTCCTCCGCCGAGGACCTTCCTCCTCGTAGGGTTTCTTCACTCTTAACCCTCCAGATTAAGCTGAGTCCACGCACTCCCTAAAAGGCCGTGTATCCCCTTGAACTATGGAGTGGTTGACACAAGATGGAAACCATGTGTTGGTCTCCACTATCAACATAGAATCATGACAGTCTCCGAATTGGGCTTGGGCATCTAGTCCAATAGCGAGATCTTAGCCCAGCGCTGGGGGCTATAAATACCCTCTTTCACTAGAGGGTCAGGTAACTTCATTAATTCTCTCTTTCCTTGTAATTGCACTCTGTTTGTCCCTTCTTCTCATTTTGGCATCAGAGTACCTTGCAGGTACACCCCCCAGTTCACAAAAGATCCAGTTCCTTGCAGGCCTTGAAGATCCATCTGATCAGGTACGAACAATAATGTTGTACTTTTATTAGTTTTTTATTGTATTTTAATTATATTAATTATTTTTTGGGTTAATACCACTTTATTGGGTTATTTTTGTTTTACCCATGTAATAATTTTAAAAACAAGAATCTTTGGTTACTCACAGGATTCACTAGATTGATCCTAGGACATGTGCTTTAAATTTCAAATCTTATTCTTGATGATAAAGAACACTTCGACTACATTCATGATCTTATTGAAAAGTTTGTTTGCTCTACGTGATTCTTTAAAGTAACGTTTTAAGCTTGTACAAAAAATGAAGTAAAAGCAATTGAAGATAAATTGCAAGAATGAAAATTCTGAAAAATAACAAGTTGCATAAAACTGCAAAAAGAATATAAGATGATGTTTATACGTATATTCTCAAATGACTCGTTTCTCAACATGCAAATACTTTGAGTTTGTTTGTGGGATTTTGTACACAAATGAACACACGAATCCTAAATGCTACGACTCCTATATATACTACTTTGAAATAACCGCTTTCAACGGTCTTTCGATCAGGGCATGCCACGTTTCACTCGGCATGCCTTCCTTTCGCCTTGGAGCTCCACGCGACCTCTAAAAAAACAGATAAGGACAAAAGGTAGTTATATCTTTGTTCAAACTCAACTTCCCTGTTGAACACTTCTCTTTGTCGAATCAACCATAAAACTTAGAAAATATTTCTAAGTTCAAGTCCAACACTTCTTCCTATCAGAGGCGACTTCGACATGCTTTTAGCAAACATGCTATTTTGTCGAAAACTCATTATATCTTTAATAGATATTTCTATTTCACTATTAATCATGGTGTCGAAAACTCCAACTAACAAATTGCCCCCCAAAAATGTCATTTTTGACATATTGAAGAAAAGGGCATTTCCTGACCATTCGTTTCGATTTGTTCTTGGATCTTCTTCCTGTGCTTTCATTTTTTTGGTTCGCCTCAGTACTATTTCAGATCAAAGGGTTGAGAATCGTATCCATTGTTTATGCAAGCGTCTGAACCATGTCATGGTTACTTTCATCCATTTGCTTTCTAATTATTGCGGCAGAGTTATTCGTAAA
The DNA here is from genome assembly GCF_029867415.1 of Vicia villosa. Classification (NCBI taxonomy): domain Eukaryota; kingdom Viridiplantae; phylum Streptophyta; class Magnoliopsida; order Fabales; family Fabaceae; genus Vicia; species Vicia villosa. Next base: position 172,676,333 of record NC_081182.1, read on the forward strand.
ATTTGGCATTTAGGCATAAAATCCTTTCCTTAAAGGCAGGTTAATTCAACTCAGGTTATTAACAGCATAACCAGAACCTTGTAACGAGGAAGTTACACTCATTATAGATTCTGAATATTATAAACCTGCCATGAAAGAAATTGGCATGCTATAAGGTTGTTCACGACCATTCGAAGGCAAAGAAAAACCAGGATACCCTAAGGGACTTTGGGAAAAATTTTCTATTGGTGGGGGTCCCCAGTGGACCCTGTGGTCCTATGTATGTCAAAACAAGACCACCTTAGGCGTTCGACTACGCTAACATTGAACTTGTTGAAGACGGTATAGCGTCTGACACAGGCTTTGACACCGTGGTTCCCCTTGTCGAAGAGACTAGGGGTGGTACTTGATTATTGTTAGGGAAATTCTGATCACTTGGTTGAATTTGACTTGCCATGTTCCTAACACGTCTTTTCCTAGGTTTTTGTTCGTTATTTGTGCCTATTTTTCCAATTCCATGTCTCATGCAGCAACATGAAATACTAAAGGATAATGGAGAATTTTATTACAAACTGTACAAAAAATTAAAAACTTATAATTAAAGCACTGTCCCACTGGGTGTGCCAATTTGTTTACTGTGAAAATTGGTAAACAAGCGCTAGTCTTCCAAAAACAAGAATCTTTGGTTACTCGTAGGATCGACTAGATTGATCCTAGGACGTGTACTTTAAATTTCAAATCTTATTCCTGATGATGAAGAACACTTCGACTACATTTATGTTCTTATTGAAAAGTTTGTTTGCTAGATGTGTTTCTTTAAAGTAACGTTATAAGCTTGTAAAGAAAATGAAGTAAAAGCAATTGAAGATAACTTGCAAGAATGTAAATTCTAGAAATAACAAGTTGCATAAAACTGTAAAAACAAAGTAAAATGGTGTTAATACGTGCATTCTCAAATGACTCGTTTCTCAACACGCAGATGCTTTGAGTTTTTTGGTGAGATTTTGTACACAAATGAACACACGAATCCTAAATGCTAAAACTCCTCTATATACTACTTTGAAATCACTGTTTTCAACGGTTTTTTCGATCAGGGCATGCCACGTTTCACTTAGCATGCCTTCTTTTCGCCTTTGAGCTCCACGCAACCTCTGATAAAAACGGATAAGGACAAAAGGTAATTATATCTTCGTTCAAACTCAACTTCCCTGTCGAACGCTTCTCTTTGTTGAATCAACCATAAAACCTAGAAAATATTTCTAAGTCCAAGTCCAACACTTTTTCCTATCAGAGGCGACTTCAATGGGCTTTTAGCAAACATGTTATTTCGTAGAAAACTCATAATATCTTTAACAGATATTTTCTTTCACTAATAATCTTGGTGTCGAAAACTCCAGTTAACACCTCTATAATATTATTTTTTGTTCCCCCTAAGCATACAAAATAAACACTGAATTCTGAGGTAAAAAAAAAAAAGTATATTACAAGGGATAACTTTTTTACTTATGGGATAAAAGACATAGATTTTAACATTTTCAAGGGTGTGATTTAATTTTTTTTACAGGAGTAAAATGAATTTCGCCTATATTATAGGGAATATCGTATATTTAACCCTCAGTTTTTTTATAAATATAATGAATAAATTTATATTTTAATAATTCATTATGTATTATAGTTGAGACTACAATATAAATAAAACACTTTATTTTAAATAAAAGTATATATGGTTCTAAGTTTTACGCTAACGTCTAGACACTACTAGAAAAACAGCCATTAGGTGCCCAGATTTAGTGTCGGCCACCGACACCGACACTAACTTTCAAATGTAGTGTCGGCCAAACCAACACTAAGCTTAAGCTACAACCTAACCAATTAGTATCTTTAAATATTATTTTTTATTATAAATTAGCTACGGCTTTATCGACGCTACATGATGCTAAATTATTAAATTTTTTTATTTGACTATTTTGACACGGTCTAGTCGCCGCTAAATATGTATTAGTTCAAATTTTCAATAATTTTTTTTTATTTTTTTAAACGGTAGTGTCGGTGAGACCGATACAAATTCTTAAATATTTAATTTACTAAATAGTTTTTCCATTTTCCCTCTGCTTTTTTTGCTTGACACTAATTCTCGAATGTATTTTTATGGAATATGATCTTTAATGTATTCCGAGTGTTTGGGGCTGTTTTTTGTTGTAGCTATGTGTCGCGGGGAAAAATAGTATCTTTTTTCGGGATGAGACACCTGATGCGTTCTTTGGGCTCGAGTGCTCAAAAAATGATTTTTCTTTTGTTTCGACCAAACTTTTTATTGTTTCAAAAGTAGGAAAAGGAAAAAAGCTGCAATAACCACTACAACATTTTTCCTCTTTAACAACATTTGAAAAGTGTTGCCAGAACTCCGAAAAATGTTGCCTAAGAGAATAGGGGACGTTTTCCAGCCGTCCTCTATGCGAGCGTTGCCTAAGAGAATAGGGGACGTTTTCTTTCACTCTTTGGCCACACTTTCCTAAAACGTCCCCTAAACTATTGAAAAAGGAGACGTTTTTCTGAGTCATCTAAGGCAACGTTTTCAAAATGTTGCTATAACTTGCAACGACTTAAAAACGTTCCCTAAAAGTGGTAGAGTGAGAACACTCTATGGGGACAGTTTTCAAATGTTGTCATATGTAACAACAATTACAAATTATTCCCTAAAAGTGAAATAGTGAGAACCCGTAAATGTATCTATAATATTGTGTACTATATTTTGCATAATATAAACAATTAAAATATAAATTGCATGTCCCAAAAAGTTGTATTTATAAAATTTTCAAATATTAACTCAAATACACATAATAGACACAAAATGTCTAACATTACTTAATACTATAAGTTTAATACTTAGGAGTATAAGTTTAGCAAAATGTAAAAAAATATAGTTTCTTTAAGTTTAATGCTTAAATACAAGTCTAAAAGAAGATCATCCAACTCATTTAAGTTTCTCGAACTCATCATCATCATCTCCATCATCCTCTTCATCATCTATGGCGTCCTCTTGAAGTTCATCACCTATGTCATCCTCCTCACCTAGTTCAATAACATATTTTTTATAATATAAGTTAATAAGACTCTTAATTTAATATTATTAACATAACAAAATCCGAGAAAGTTGTCAAATGTGGAATGAAAGTCACAAATCAAGCAAAGAACTTTTAGACATCATTTCTCTTTTGACCTTTGTCACTAAACCGAATCTAGCTAACTAGCCACTAATATCAATAGAAAGGTAGTATCCAATTCAATTACGAAGATAAAACATATAGTAAATACTGACAATAGCAATACCTATTTTGGTGTGCGAACTGTGTACAAAGATCCTAATTTAAGCTAATTCGATGCATTTTCTCTCTAAGAAATCCTGTCAAATAAAGCAGGGCAGATTGCTTCTTTAAGCTGATGTCTTGATGCTCTAGTTGTTTTAATATCTGCAATGAAGGTCTTCCCACTAGTTCGGGAAGTTTTTCCTTCTCAACCTGCTTATAAAATTCATGGGCTAGCACCGACAACGAAAGATTAAGAAACAAAACTATGCTATCTAAGATTGTGTCAAATTTCAATAGAGGATAAAAGTAATAAGAAAATAGGTAGACCTAGTATGGCAGAAAGGGTCTAGTTTGCCCCTGTTATGCCATTGTACTTCAAAAGAAGTTAAAGCTTAGAATTATTGAACAAGAATTTCATGAAATGGACTCTATAATTTGTACTTTAATCAGACATTCTCCCTACTGCTACACTGCAAAAACATTCAGAGTCTAAAGATTTTGCCTTCACATTTCCTAATATTCACTACGCTTTACTGCTCTAGTCTATTAACCTGGGGCACCAACAATTGAAAAAAACTATATAACAAGACAATGATGGCATTCCATTAATCATAAAACCTACATACTTCCACCAATACCTTCCTACATAATTTATAATTATCACTCAAATTGGACAATATATTACATTAGCATTAAAAAATGGGCATTTACTACTCATTCGACCTGATTAATTAGCATTAGTGTCAACCAGTAGAAATCAACTACCCTTTCCACAACAAATATTATTTTTGAATTTGAAGAGAAATGGTTTGAACTTGATCAAATAAAGTTATTGATAAATATTATAAAGAACATTACAATGATTAATAAAAGCATATGTAAAATAAGCATCTCCGTCTCAATACTTTTAGAAAGCTAGCCATTATCATTCTCTTTTTTAAGGAAAAATATATTCGGTGAGGCATTCCCTTATATAAAGGTCAAGGAGATCATCAACCTCTGTACGGATTTGAGTGATATTTTCATAACACCTATCAGCGATGCTATTTTTTATTTGAACCCAAGTCATAGTAAGCACAAGTAAAAAGTCCAAAGAGATGGATCAATGTTAGTTAGTACTCAGTAAATACTTTCAAGCTAGAACTTATAACTATTCCTAACAGTTTAAAAAAAATACTCAAAACATCCAATTATATATTTCAAAATATGCTCTAGTAAATGATATTACAATGGTGCTCCATGGTTATAAAATATAAAAATTTAGTTATAATTCAACTTCATAAGTTACAGACTTAATCCTAAATAATTATAAACAAATTTTAATCAAGTTAGACACAGCAAACAATTTCAAACCTTGTAAATAGGTGGGCTCCAATTGATCCAGACACTCTTACCAAAAAGGTAGGAGTTCGCCCCAATGAACGCTCCTCTTTTCTCCAACCAAATTTGCAATAGCCAGAACCACCTACACACAGACACAAACACTGTTGCAGCGAAAAACAAGTAAAAGAGGCTAAAAGTATGTTTGGGTTGATAGTGAGTTTGGAAAAATCATCATCATTTTGTTGAAGCTTCAAAGTGCAATTTTCAATCTAAATTAACATGGCATGTGATAATTTTTGAAGCTCAAAGTGAATTCAAACATGTGGTAATTACCGTTGAAGACAACATGCGTGAGTAACAAAGAACCTGAAACTGGATTCAAAAGAACCCAATTAAATACAATTAATATTTCCAGAGTTGGTTATCGGAGAAAAGAGATCGCCATGGTTTGCATACAATTTCAACTCTGAGATAAATTGATTCTGATTCGTGACTTCAGAACAAGAACAAGAAAGATTTCTGCCAAGAGAGATCGATTTCGCCTCCTGATTTCGAAACACAAACAAGAACGATTTCATCTCTGAGAATAATCGTTTACGATTCGTGACTTCGAAACTGGAACAATAACCATTTTAGTTCTGAGAGTAATCGATTAAATTCTAAGTGAAATCGAAGGGATAAATCGATTTCGGTTTCTAATGGTAGAAAACAGGATTATGAGAAATCAATTTTCATTGTGGGAATTTCAATTTCTCACTTTAAGTGGAAGAATTTAGGATTCTATGTTGAATATGTGAATGACGGCTTCAAACGATTACCCAGGTAGAAGGGTTTCTTCTATATAATAAAAAAATGTTTATTTTGATAAAAGATAATACATGATTCTATGTGTATTGTCTAAAGAAATAATACATGATTTTTTTTTTTACGTTTTTGTATTTTGGCTTTAACGAGCATTGTATCAGGAGAACATGTACATGTTTTGTTATTTAAAAATTTAGTAACTTATTTATGATTTTATTCATTAAATATGACAATAAATTTAATAAATTTTTTTTATAAATGATAATATATATATAAATTAATCAATTAAATTAAATTAAAAGTAAATTGGATGGAAAGTTGCCCCTAAATTTATTTCGGTTACATTTGAAAAATGTAGCCTCTTTTTAGAAATAATGGAACAATTCAAAATTGTCCCCATAAATATTTAAGGGGACATTTATTAATTATTGCTAAAGATAAATTATTGGGACACTTAAAAATCGTCCCCAGAAGTATTATAGGGAACATTTGTCAGGTGTTGCGAGAATTGTCTTTGCAACATTCAAAAATTGTTGCTTGATCTTTTTTTAGGCAACAATTTACATATGTTGCATAAAATAGTGTTGCCAGAAGCAATAAATGTTGTAGTGAACCTTAAAAGTGGGGGAGAGATCTTTGGGTAAGAGGGTTGGTTATACGAAGGGAATGTATTAGCACCCAACGTATCTATAGTACTCTATAGGTTTCTTTGTTGTTTTTGTTCCATTCTATGTTATGGTGGAGGTTCTGTTGTGAAATAGGTGGGACCTAAGGTGTTTGTTTGATTATGCTCGCAAAGATCATCGCGATCCTCTGCATACATATCCCTTAGAGGGAATCAGAGCATCTGTAGCTCGGGGTCTACGGGTGCTAAGGTTTGAGTGGTTTGAGGGAGAAGTTTTGCTCGCCAAGGATACGACCTTGTGCCTACGTATTCTCAAAGGGATGTTGAGAAAGTCAGAGCAATCGTAGTTCCCACTTATCTAAATGTTCGATGTATCTAATCTATATCGTCACATACATCTGTTTGATTTTGTTTGAAAATCTTTTCATTATAAGCCCTAGGCCATGCCACTTTTGGTGCTTAGAATGATAAAGATGTTTTTTAGCCAGCCTTGTGGCAAAAACTTTCAATGAAGTCAGCCTTGTGACAAAAAGTTTTGATTAATCAGCCAGCCTTGTGGCAAAAGTTTCAATGAAGTCATCCTTGTGACAAAAACTTTGATTAATCAGCCAGTATGGTGGCAAAAAGGTTTGATTGATCAGCCAGCCTTGTGGCAAAAGAGAAATTTGATTGATTGATTGTTTGTGATGATATAGAAGAGATACTCCTATCATAGAGATGATAAATGTCTAATCTCCTAGGGTATTTGATTTGGATATTGGGGATGCTTATAAGAAGCCCGTGGGTCCTTGTACGAAGCCCAAGAGGAGGCTATCCGAGGGTCCTTGCATTGTAAGCCCAAGAGGAGGCTATGGGAGGGACAATCGAGGGTCCTTGCATTGTAAGCCCAAGAGGAGGCTATGGGAGGGACAAGTCGTTTGTACGAAGCCCAAGAGGAGGCATGGTATAGTTGGTTTGAGCTCTTAGAGCGATTTCACCGGGAAACCATACTCTATGTCCTAACCTAAACTAGGGAGATTCTTTGCACGAAGCCCAATAGGAGGCTATGGGGAACCTAGTGTTGTACTAAGTTAAATAAGCATATATATAACACAATCACAAATATGAACAAGTACGAACAAATATGAACAAGTACATGAACAAATATGAACAAGTATGAACAAGCACATATATATGACAAGGTGTGTGTATACAATGGAGTTTATGAAGGAAATATACCTGTAAGCATGATCCGTTTGTAAACACGGGGGCTCGGGACTTATACTCGGGGAGAGACCCACTTGAGTTTATTCAAAAGCTATGTAAACAAGTATTTACAAAAGGGCTCGGGACTTATACCTACATGGAGGCCCATGATATTTTTGGGAAGATTTAAAGAAAACCTTCATTTTTTTTTATTTGTTGTTTGAAGTTAAAAAAAACAAATTGAACGAGATATATACAAAAAGGTGTGTGTACAATGAAATACCTAATTTCATGTACAGGAATGGGACTTATACCTATGTGGAGGCCCCTGTTTTATTTTTTAAAACATGGTTGATTGTTTTATTAAAAACGCGATGTTTCGTCGTTTGAAAAGCTGTTTGAAAGTTTTGTTTTGAAAGAAGTTTTCTGTTTAAAGAAAAACTGTACAAAGAAAAAGGAATGGGACTTATACTCTCTAATATTCGAGAGGCCCATGTTTGAAAATCAATTGATCAATCCAAAAAGATTTAATCAATAGTTTCTTTTGAAAAGAAAACCAAAAAAAAGAAAAGGTTTATCGTTTTGAAAAACTGTGATCGTTTGTTTTGAAACGGTTTGAAATTTTGAAAGAAATCAAATTAATTAAGATAAACACAAAGATTATACTTAATTAACACCTAAATGATTAGGGTTTGATCACAAAATATTTACAAATGATTAAGTTTGAAAAATCAAATGAAAAACAATATTTAAAGTATTTAAAAACACTTAAAAATATGTCATTTTAAACTTAATTAAAAATGTATTAAATAAATATTTTTTGTGATTTTTTTTTTTATATTCATAAAATACATATATAAAATAAGAAGTGTATAAAAAATGAATAAAAAATGAGTTAATTTGATAGGTTAAAATAATTGATGAAGTTGTGAAGAAAAATAAGAAAAATAGTGTTAAAAATTAGGTTTTGTCTTCCAAAGGGCTTGAACCCATGCCCTTGTGTTTACCATTCAAAAACATTGTCAACTGGACCACGCGCGTGGTCTGTTTTACATTTGCAACGAATCAATTATATTTTTGAATCAATTTCTAATTTCAGTTTCTAAAATCTGGCGCCAAGAACACAACCCTAACTTGAATTTGAAAATTCTGAAAACTGAATTGTTTGGATCAAGTGAATAGCCTATCTTGCTCGATTTTTCACAAGGAACATGATGGTGATCTTTAATTTCATTTATTTTTGTTCTAAGATGGTTAATTTTCGCATGAACATGAAGAACCCTAATATGACAAATCATTGTGAAATCGTGTATGATCATGATATGATGCAATTGATTGAGGGTTATTATTCAGTGATGGTGCAGAAACAAGATGGTAACTCAATTTTTCATTTATGATGCATGTATGATAGAGTTTGAAGTTCATGAGCACTTACCTTAAAAACGGCACAACTGAGAATCGAATTCTGCAAATGAGGGGTTCCAGATGTTGTTTCTTGATCTGAACACCTTCAGTGGACCTTATGGAACATGTTTGGACGCTTGGAGTGGATTGAAAACCTCTTGATCAGTTTGTGGTACTCGATCTGCAGTAGGGCTTAGGTGAGGATCAAACTTGGTGATTTTGGAGTTACAGGTCAGGGATGATGATTGGGATAGTTCATATATGGTACATGGATGGTGTTTGGATGATTAACTTGGACTGAAATGAGCTAGAACGAAAATTAGCATGATAAGGCTCACTTTGTGCAAGTTTGGAGGTTGAAGAGTGATTCTGAGTTTTAGGTGTTTTTGGGGTATGTGGATGGGTCAAACACATCACATATGATGTTTAGAAGTTGTTAGAACCATCACTTTGGCCATAACTTCAAGGATTTGGAGGTTGAGTTTTCTACCTCTTTGAAAACTATGAAACTTGCAATTCAAGAAAGAAGAGAGAAAACCTATAATTGTGAGGTTTTGGTGTGATTTTGGAAGTGATTTGAACCTCTATTTATAGGCCAAGGATTCTGAACTCAAAGCCTTTGCAAGTTGATCGAAGAATGATGATTTGGCTTAAGAGATAAAATGGAATCTTTCACATTAAATGCAAATGGTTAAAAGTGACTAAACCATGGTTAAATCTCAAGCTTCTTATCCTCTTCCATTCTGATCTTCAAATCAGAAAATATCTTTCAATTATTGCTTCTATGCATCATTACTTGGATTATAGGTCATGTAGTGTAAGAACTTTGTGAAAATGGCTTGAAATTTCATGCATAATGACCTCTAATGACAAAATTCAAAACCATGGCTACACTCCATATTTTTTCATGCTCTTGGACATTTTGGAAAGCTCATATTACACACTTCAAAACCCTAGTTGAAAGTTTCTTCAAGACCTTTAGGGAAATGGGTGAAAAAGATCCATGAACTTTGAAGAAAATGAGATTTTAAGTGAATTTTTCAAAAGATACCAACTTTGAAGCTCCATATCTCTTAAATAGTTGATCTTTTGGAAAATCATTTTATGTGACAAAGTTGTTTATTGGATCAAAATCTACAACTTTCATGTTGGAAGTTTTTTTCAGTTTGTAGGTGAAATTTTGAGTTATTCCCTTCCAAAGTTTGGAAAAAAAACCATTAAACACTTAGAAAATTTTTCTAAGTATAAAAGTCAAACTTCGACTTTTTGATTCTTGATTGATTTTCTTTGATCAAATGACTTCATATATCATATATTGATGATTCAAAACTTCAAAAGTCATGGTTGACCAAAATTCCCCAAAAGTCAATGGGGATCTTGTACAGTTGACTTTTTAAGACGAATCGCGTTTCTGGAGATTTCAAATGAATCAAGCTATCCTCATCAAATGAGTGGTATGAATGGATCATATTGAGGTATTGGAGGACCTTGAGCCATTGTTTAAGTTGTGGCACCATGTTCTGATTAAAAAGTCAATGGTTCAGGTGAATTAGGTCAAAAACCCTAATTGTGGACCTGATGAAATTGATGACTGTGGATCTTGAATTAAGATGTAATTTCCATTGGATATTGCCATAGGGATTATTTGAAGATGATTGAAACCTTTAATTGACTTCCTGGGGATTTTTAGGGTTTCCCAAATGTGATCCCTGATTTCAGTCCCTGAGAATTCAAAACCCTAATCTGATGATTTGAACTTGCACTGTTGATCAATCCTTGTGTAGGAGATGTTCTGAGCCAATGGATTAAGTCAAAATGATGCACTTGGGGTCTTGAGGTCATGTCCCAAGTCATTAGGTCAAATCCTGAGCAAAAGTCAGGAGTATGCTATCTTCAGTCAAAACCCTAATCTGGTTGATTCAAAGTCTCTGAGCTTGTTGAAATGGATTTTTGAGGACCAAATGTTGATTGTTGATGAAGATAGTTCCTTTGAGATGAAGGTAGAACAAAACTCTAATTGATTGTTACTTGTACTGATGAGTGATTTCTTGTTTAAATCCTGCTGAGTCACAAATAACAAACACAAGCTATGTAATTTGTTAGTGATGCAAATGATGTATATGCAATGATATGAGGTGGTATCTTAGGTCAAAAATTGGGGTATGACAGATGCCCCTATTTAAGTTTCTTCAACCTGAGATATGAAGATTGAAAATCTTCGTTTTGATAGGGTGGAAGAGACTTAAATATCAGAAGACGCGAATTTTGGACCTAAGATACCAAAATTGCGAATGATGCAAGGATATCTTTACCGAGGGGATATCAAGAACTGACTCCACTGGGGACAAGAGATCGGGAAGGATTCCTCAATCCGTTTTAGGAAGAGGATTCGTTTTTTTCCTTTTCGGGTGTTGCACCCCAAAATTTGCCCATCTAATTATTCTTAATTGGCTTACATATCTCATTCATTTGCATTTTTAAGTCATCAATAAAATCACGCATTCGTAAATAATTTGAAGTGAGATTGAGGATCTTGGGTGTAAGGACTCCTTTATGGCTCTTAATAATTATTCATATGCGGAACAAGATATGTTGAGTCATTCTCCGACTCTATTTTTCTATCTCTCACCAATTCAAGGGGTTCCTACAACCGATTGAGGTACAAGAAATGATTCATGGTTTGTGCAGTAAAACGATAATGAGTTCATTTATTTTGGGTATATCAAACCAATGTATTATTTATATCAAGTTTGTTTCAAGTAAAAGGTATTATGAATATTATGAATTTGAGATTCATTTAGGACACGAGTGTTAAACTTGGATTAAATTAATATGGAATAAAAGTTTGATTCAAAGGACTTCATTCAAGATTCATACGGATGAAATTTGTGATACAAGAAGGAATACCATCACTCCTTACAAATTAAAGCATACAAGGGCATTACATGAAAATGGAGAATTTACAAGGAAATATACAAAAAACAACAACTGTTGACCATGGCAGACCTATCCCATTTCAGCCTCATTGTTGTTATTCATTCAGTGGAAAATTCCAATTTGACTTCAGGATAATTGTCTAGTGCACCATTGCCGCCTTGCATTCGAAATACCATACACAATCCAGACAGCCCTGCAAAGAAAAAGCTTCACAAATCAAAACCAATTCAAAATCAATAAGCAACAGCCTTGCATATTAAACAGTCCCATACCAAACACTTGAGACCCTGCATAATTCAAACTACTTCTAACCATTTTTATCATTCAACACTCAGCCCTGTTCAGAATATAAAAAAAACAGTCAATAGAACCCAAACAGAAATCAATACACACACTAACCCACTGGCAGTACACTTCAAGTTCCAGCATTTCACTTTAACTAGTTTTGCCCATATTTCCTCTTATTAACAGTTTTCTAAACAAATCCATAAATAAACTTCATCAACCGAATAACAAACTTTCAACTTAACTGATTTTGTTATAACCGCTAACAGAATCCTAACCTCTTAACAGCCAACAGAATCCTAACACCTTTAACAGATTCATAACCAATTAGTAACAGAATCCTAACCGATCTCTAACTACCTCCTAACAGAATCCAGATAATATAACAGAAAAAAACAGAAGAAAATCAAAGAGAACCAACCTCATTTTACTTCAGATTGAAGCTTCTCCATTGCTATAAATCAGAACTTGGCTTCATTTCTTCAGGTTCCTCTCTCCAATTCACACCATTTCCATCTTTATCATTCATCAAAGTTCGACTCTCCACCATTTTTCACACCATCTTCATCTTCATCTCTTCACTTCTCTGCTTCACATTTCACTCTCTCAATTTCATCATCATCTTCAAGCTTTCTCCAATCACTCTCCATCTCTGAATAATCATCACAAGAACCTGCAAAAACAGAACCAAGATGCTGAGAAGATGAGAAAATCGCAACAAAAGGAATTCAGAATCTCCTTCATCGATAACCACATCTAAACCTTCATCTTCTTCTTCAACCAATTCCATCACCTTCATCTCCTTCATCAATCTTCAACTATCTTCACCAACTTCGAACCAAACTTCTCCTCACATCGCAACCTTCGTAACCTCATCAACTTCAGTTCATCTCAGCATCTTCCTCAATACTCCCTGCAACAACATCAATACAACAATCCTGAGAACAGAAAAGAAGAAGAAGGTTCAGAGAAAGAGCAGAAAGAGAACGACCTGAATTCGTAACAACCTCACATTCGTATCGCATCTGAATTGAGTTCCATATTTTCGTCTTCTCCTCCACATTTCTTCATCGATTCACAAAACCAATAAAGACTGCACTCTCTGCAACGGCTTCAATCATCATCGTTCTCCATATCTATTCTCAATCCTCAACGCGCATCTCCAACAAAATCTTATCATCATCTTCATCAATCGTGAGTTCGAGTACGAGAGAGGATCAAGATCGAGAAAGAGGAGAGAGGTGACCTCCGTTCATCATTCGGTCAATTAATATTGGCACCACCGCGATCTCGATCGGAGAAGAAGAAGAAGGACACCACCGCCGCCGCCGACTGTTGAGAGAACGTCGTGTTTGGGGATTTGAATCGTCGCTCAAGGTAAAACCTAATTTCCCTCTTTCAATTATCTTCCTTTTTTAATTAATTGCTTTTTCTTTAATTTTATTCTTTATTGAATTAAGAGAAATCAATAATCATCTTGGATCAATTCTCCTTGGGCCCGTTACGAGTTGCTAATACCACACCCCAATGGCCCAGCATAACTCCTTTTTTCTCTGCCAACAAAAAACGCCCCTGGGCCTTAAGCTCTATGGGCCATGCGCCCTGCTGCTATTCACAATCCCTGTAATTCAGGATTGCACCCCCTATTTCCTTATTTTATTTTTTTCTTTTAGATTTTAATTAGATTTTTGTCACTTCTTTTAGTAATAAAAATGCTAATTTTTCTTGTTGTTTTTAGACCTTTAATGCTAATTTTTGACATATAAAAATAATCATAAAAATAGTAGTTTTTAGGCTATTTGTTTTTAGTCTTTTTACTTTACTTGTAATTCAATTTCTCCCATAAAAATCAATATAAAAAATAGTAGTATTTTACATCATTTTAGTACTATATTTTGACTTGTTGCTTCATGCTTGTATGTAACTTTGTACCATTGTATCATTCTTCACTTTTGCTTCTGATTGTGATCTTTATTTTCATATTCTTTTATCCCTAACCTTTAGGTAGAAACCATGATAACATTAGGTAGAAATTCTCATTTTGACACTTAGGCTAGTTACTAGGCTAGTTTCCCGTTTCTTTTCCTTTTCAACCTTAAAACACTTAACAAATACTTGACTTAATTTCCCTTTAAAAAATACTAAGAAAATACTAAAAAGCACTAATCAAAAAGTGAAAATCATTAAATAGGGAATGGAAGCTTGAACCTCCCTTGCTTAAGGGAATGTTCGAGTGCTTGGATCTCCCTTGCTTAAGGGTCCCATTCAGGCGTAAGTTCCCAATTTCTAAAAAAACACAAACCATAGAGCAACTCGAGTCTCCCTTGCTTAAGGGTGCCACTCGAACGCTCAAACTCTCTTCTCTATCTCGCCTCCGAGGCCTTCTTTAATCGGACACGTTATTTCCACTCCATTCCCAGCTTAAGACTCTAGAGGTCGAGCAGCGGAGTGCGAATGTAACTTCGTCCACTAAAAAACACAAAAACAAACAAAAACTAAAGAGCCGAACTACGGCGCTCTGATTCCTGAAAAGGATACGTAGGCATTAGGTCGCGGGGCCTAAGCGAGCACAACTATTTAAAAACCTTATTTTCCCCGTGTTTCTTTTCTTTCATTTGCATGCATTCCCTTAGTAATTAAGCTTTATATTTATACACCCTTTAGATAGAAACAAACATAGGTGGATACCATCGAGTACGATGGGCGTGAGGGGTGCTAGTACCTTCCCCTCGCGTAACCGACTCCCGTACCTTATCTCTGGTTGAAAGACCTCGTTCTTATTCACCTTAGGTTTTCTGATATTCCTTTCCCTCTTTGGGATAAATATATTGGTGGCGACTCTGTTCATATTTTCGCGAGCGTGCGACATCGGGAAAGCAAGTGTATGCTTCACCGGGGAATGATAGCTTTGTAAGAAAAGCTTAACTATCGACATTATCGACTATCAGCATGGGGATAGACTTGTTTAATAATGCGAAGGTGAAAGGTATGAAACTATATTACCGACTATCAGCATGGTGATAGACTTGACATGGTAAAAAGAGTTTCAAAGGTTTGGTTAATATTACCGACTATCAGCATGGTGACAGACATGTTTAAATAATATAACCTTAACAAAAGGTTACCAACTACCAGCCTCGTGATAGCGGTTTTGAAGACATGATCAATTATCAGCCGAGTGATAAAATGATTCTAGAGACTTTGCTAGGGAAATTACTGGTTATTCAGCCTTGTGAACAGTAATAAGGCCCTGATTGTCAAATGGTCTTCATGATTGATTTCCTAAAGAGGAAAAATCTTTTGAAAGAAACATAAACTGCTCAGATGATGAGGCTATTGTTTATGGTTCAACTTTTCTCGACTCTATTTGGGGAATCGGAATTTGAATCTCTGGTAAAGACAAGGTTCTATCCATGAACGAATTGGAAAGAAACAGTCAAACAAGACTTTGTACCCAATGAGGAATGAACTCGACTGGGGATTTTCTCCTTCGTTTTGAGAGGAGAAAACTAAAGCAACCTTCTTCCACGAGGAATGATCTCAGTGGGGAACTGGAGAAAGAAGATGTTCTTTCTGCTTATGGGTGACAACCTACTGGAGAGATGACATGCCCATACCTGTTTCTTTTTTTTCTCTTTTTTTTTTTCTCTTTTTTTTTTTTTGAGGATAGATATATCCTAAACAAATGATTTTAAAGCATACATTGAAAAATGCAAGAATGCATAAATGATGCTAATATGTATGAATGATGAATGTCATGAATGTAGCATGCATACTGACGAAATTGACAGACAATGAAGTATGTACTGGAGATGGACCGACGTCGCAATACAACCAGATACTTGGTAAATGTTCTTCAACACGGTGTAGATGACACAGGTGATGAATGATGCTGCGTGCTTTAATCTTCTCTGGGGAAGACAAGCATCTTTTCTTATTGAGATGGCATAACTTCTTCACTGGAGATAGAAAATCTTCGTTACTGGGGATAAAAGACCTTCTTCACTGGGGATAGAAGAGCTTTTCCTATCATAATCTTTGATTTATCCTATGGAGATAGCTGTTGATGTTCCTTCGGTTGTTCACCACTCAAAGAAAAGTTTCGCTTTTATTTTGAAAAAGAAAAGTAAATTCATTTAAAACTTTTTTTTCTTTTTTTTTCAAAAGTGAATAACATAATTAAAGCGTCATTTTGCAAGCTAAAAGAAATTAGAGATTGCAAACAAGTGGGCACCAGGCTCAAATTTATTTAATAGGATGGTAATCAGCTACAGGCGTGATTCCATAGAGTATTTACAAAAGTTGGAAATGGTAATTATGCGGAAAAGGCTACATTGAAAGCAATAACCACTATTCCCCCTAACAACTTTGAGTTCCAACTATGCTTGTCGCTTCAGATTGGTGATGATTTGATCGAAGATCCTTTGATGAAAAAGACTCTTTAGGTGACGAAGTATGGACTGATGCAGTTACTTTGTCATAAATCCTTAATTTTTGCCTAGATTGCCCTTTCAGGTTTTCAATCTACTAGGATGATTTTTTTTCTGTTTATTGTCTCTAATTTTTGCCTGGACCGCCCTTTCGGGTTTTCAGTCCACCGAGACGCTCATTTTTGCCTAAGTCGCCCTTTGCGGGTTTTCAACTTACCGAGCTGTTTTTTTTTTGTTTTTTTAGACAAAGTATTTCTTGACTGCATCAGCATTCACAGGATGTGGGAGTTCATCACCATCCATGGTTGCAAGAGTCATGGCGCCGCCAGAAAATGTTCTTTTGACAACATACAGGCCTTCGTAATTAGGAGACCATTTGCCCCTTGAATCTGGTTGAAAAGACAAGATCTTTTTAAGCACGAGGTCGCCTTCTCGAAATTCACGAGGTCGAACCTTTTTGTTGAAGGCTTGTTTCATCCTTGCTTGGTATAACTGTCCATGGCATAGAGCAGTCATACGTTTTTCTTCGATTAAGTTCAACTGATCGTATCTGCTTTGGCACCATTCAGCCTCTGATAACTTAGTCTCCATGAGGACTCTCATTGATGGGATTTCAACTTCTACGGGGAGCACAACTTCCATGCCGTATACTAGAGAGAAAGGGGTTGCCCCTGTTGAAGTACGCACTGAAGTACGGTACCCATGTAAAGCAAATGGCAGCATTTCGTGCCAGTCTTTGTAAGTGACGACCATTTTCTGGACAATCTTCTTAATGTTCTTGTTAGCAGCTTCAACGGCGCCATTCATTTTTGGTCTGTAAGGAGAAGAGTTATGATGCTCAATCTTGAATTCCTCACATAATTCTTTCATCATCTTGTTGTTCAAGTTTGAACCATTATCAGTAATGATCTTGCTGGGAACACCATATCGGCAAATGATGTTATTCTTGATAAACTTCACAACCACTTGTCTTGTAACGTTGGCGTAAGATGCTGCTTCGACCCATTTGGTGAAGTAATCAATTGCCACTAAGATGAAACGATGACCGTTTGAAGCTTTTGGTTCGATCATCCCAATCATGTCGATACCCCACATGGAGAAAGGCCACGGAGATGAGAGAACGTTGAGTAGAGTCGGTGGCACATGGATCTTATCTGCATAGATCTGGCACTTGTGACATCTTTTCACATGTTTATAACAATCTGATTCCATTGTCAACCAATAGTATCCTGCTCTTAAGATTTTCTTGGACATCGCATGCCCGTTTGAATGAGTTCCAAAGGACCCTTCATGCACTTCATGCATTAACATGTCTGCTTCGTGTCTATCCACGCATCTGAGCAAAACCATGTCGAAGTTTCTTTTGTATAGCACATCTCCATTCAGGAAGAAACTGCCAGAAAGCCTCCTTAGAGTTTTCTTATCTTTGTTTGATGCCCCAAGCGGGTACTCTTGAGTTTGAAGGAAGCGCTTGATGTCGTGGAACCACGGTTTATCATCGATGATTGCTTCAGTTGCAAACACATAGGCGGGCCTTTCAAGGCGCGTAATTCTGACTGTAGGCATATCGTTCCAATGATTGACTTTAAACATGGAAGATAGAGTAGCCAAGGCGTCTGCCATTCGATTCTAATCTCGAGGTATATGATGCAATTCAACCTTGTTGAAGAAAGTCAACAGACGTCTTGCATAATCTCTGTAAGGAATCAAGCCAGGGTGGTAAGTTTCCCACTTGTCTTTGATTTGGTTGATCACGAGGGCTGAATCTCCATATATGTCGAGGATCTTGATTCTTAAGTCAATGCCTTCTTCGAGACCCATGTTACAAGCTTCATATTCTGCGATGTTGTTGGTGCAATCAAATAGCAATCTGGCGGAGAACGAGATATGAGTACCCTTGGGAGTGATGATGATTGCCCCAATTCCATTGCCAAAAGCGTTTACTGCTCCATCAAAAATTAGGCCCCATCTTGATCCAGGATCAGGACCTTCTTCAGGTAACGGTTCATCACAATCTTTCATCTTTAAGTACATGACATCTTCGTTAGGAAAGTCAAACTTGAGAGATTGATATTCATTAATTGGTTGATGCGCCAAGTGATCGGCGAGAATACTTCCTTTGACCGCTTTTTGAGCACGGTACTCAATGTCATACTCAGATAACAGCATTTGCCATCGGGCAATCCTTCCTGTTAAGGCAGGCTTTTCAAAGACGTACTTGATTGGATCCATTTTGGAGATTAACCAAGTAGTATTGTTGATCATGTATTGGCGGAGACGTTTTGAAGCCCAAGCCAAAGCACAACACGTTTTTTCAAGCATGGAGTAACGAGACTCACAATCTGTGAATTTCTTACTCAGGTAATAGATGGCATGCTCCTTCTTACCGGTTTCATCTTGTTGTCCAAGCATACAACCCATGGATTCTTCCAACACGGTAAGGTACATGATTAGTGGTCTTCCTTCAACCGGAGGAATCAATATTGGTGGTTCTAACAGGTATTCCTTGATACTGTCGAACGCCTTCTGGCAATCTTCAGTCCATACAACCCCTTGATCTTTGCGGAGAAGCTTGAAAATTGGCCCACAAGTAGCAGTCATTTGAGAGATAAACCTGGAGATATAGTTCAATCATCCGAGAAATCCTCTTACTTGCTTTTCAGTTTTTGGTGCAGGCATCTCTTGAATAGCTCTGACTTTGTCGGGATCTACTTCAATACCTCTTTGGCTAACAATGAAACCCAAGAGTTTTCCAGATCTAACCCCAAAAGTACATTTGTTAGGATTCAAGCGAAGCTGATATTTCCTTAGTCGTTGAAACAACTTCAAAAGGTATTCAATATGTTCTTCTTCTGTGCTGGACTTGGCTATCATGTCGTCCACATAAACTTCAATTTCTTTATGCATCATGTCATGAAAGAGAGTAGTCATTGCCCTTTGGTAAGTTGCGCCTGCATTCTTTAATCCAAACGGCATCACTTTGTAGCAAAAGGTACCCCATGGGGTGATGAAAGATGTCTTCTCCATGTCTTCAGGAGCCATCTTGATCTGATTATAACCAGAGAACCCGTCCATGAAGGAAAAGACGTTGAACTTAGCGGTGTTATTAACCAGCATGTCAATATGTGGTAATGGAAAGTCATCTTTTGGACTGGCCTTGTTCAAGTCACGGTAGTCAACACACATTCTGACTTTACCATCCTTCTTCGGAACTGGCACTATGTTGGCCAACCATTGAGGATATTCTAAGGTGATAAGAAAACCTGCGTTGAGTTGCTTTTGAACTTCCACTTTGATCTTGTTAGCCATATCAGGGTGAGTCCTTCGCAATTTCTGCTTAACTGGCGGACATTCTGGCTTCAATGGCAAGTAATGCTGAACAATATTGGTATCCAACCCAGGCATGTCTTGGTAGGACCAGGCAAACACGTCAACATATTCTTTGAGAAGGTCTGTCAACTTACTCTTGATATCAGCATCAAGCAGCGATCCAATGGTCACTTCTTTTTTGTCTTCTTCAGAACCCAAGTTGATCTTTTCTAAAGGCTCTTTGTGAGGCAGAATGGCTCTTTCCTCGTGCTTAAGTAATCGAGAGATCTCGTCCGGGATCTCCTCTTCTTCCTCTTCTTCTGCTTCGAACACAGGAAACTCAAAGTTGGGAGAGGGCATAGGGTTATTGCATTCAATGGGTTTATCAATAATAAATATGCACATATGATTTATATTTATTTCAGAAAATTTAAGAATGCGAGAGTGTATGTAGATTTTTTTTTGAAAAAGTTTTTTTTTTTATTTTGGTTTTTTAGGACTACCACTTCCAGAAAAAAGCAAAAAATAAAACATATAATGTAGGGAATTCAAAATGACGCTTTATTTATGATTCATTTTTGAAACAAAGCCCTAAACACAAACTCATTTGTCTTGGGCGGGACAAAGAGGGAAACTTTTAAAACAAAGCCCTATACACAAAGTTATTTGGGCGGAACATTTAAAAGCAAAGCCCTATAAAACATCTCTCTGCTTCGGGCAAGGCAGGAGGTCAAAATAACAGCGAGGTGATTACTTTGAGCGGCGAACAACATTCGGAACGTCGACAGCTTTCCAGTAGCAACGAACTCCTCTGTGTATTATGTATTCAGGAAAATTCTCCTCAGAATTATCTTCAGTATTGACATTGACCGATGGTCGAGCAGGATTTGAAGGTCCTGGTTTGTCAACCTTGTTCTTTGTAGAATTGAAACGGTCTTCTTCTACTTCTTGAAGAGCATAAGATGAGTCACAATCTTCAGAATTTTCAGGATGTAATTCCCAGTCCTCAGGATGAAGAGACTCATTGTCAGAGACACTTTCCGAGTCAACTGCGGGGCCATCTTCCCTTTCATCTTCAAAAATGGCATTTATGTGATAATAACCATCTTCAGGATTATAAACCTTGGCAGATGCATTGAATCCGAAATCTTCAGTAATTTCAGGCTGCTGAGAAAATTGACAGGGCTGATAAGCCTCTTCTGGTCGACTATTATATTCAAAGGAATCTCCCCATCCAGTTGGTTGGATGTCTTCAATCGCAATCTTTGAACTTTCAAGCGCAGTATATTTCACCATATAATCAAATTTTCCACTTGGTTGTCCCAAGGTGTCCCAGACCTCTGCAGGAATAGGCGGAGTTTCTTTTGCACTTGTTTTGACTTTGCCTCTGGTTTTCTCTGAAGGAGGATAGAACGGTGCATACGGTTCTTCCTGAGATATGTATCCCGAGTCATTAAGATAACATTTCCATTCTTCTTCAGGATTGGGTAGACCTTCTTCGATTCATTCTTCGATAAGGAGATTAACCTCTTGAGGAATCGGGTTAAGGAACCCTCCATTAATGAATGTTTCTTTGATCGGACGAAGGGTTTCATCCTTCTTGGTGCAGTTTGAGAACGTTGGTGAACATCCAAGTCCTGTTCTAGTTTCATTCTTGGTCGGGATCACAACTTGCCCCCAGCCAGTGGTAGTTCCATCTTTCACTACTTTCACTGCCTCTTTGTATGAAGAGATTGATGCTTTCTTTTTGGAAGATTCTTCTTCTAAAGAGAGACCTTGGAACTGTGTTCCTTCCTCATTATCAGCACTTATGAAAGAGAAATTTGATAAATGGCTCACCATCAAGGCTTGCTCTCCACTTATTGTTACCAATTTTCCATTTGTTACAAATTTTAACTTTTGATGGAGCGTAGAAGTCACTGCCCCTGCTTCGTGGATCCATGGTCGTCCTAACAGACAGCTATAAGCAGCTTGAATGTCCATTACCTAGAAGGTGATTTGAAATGTATGTGGACCAATTGTCATGGGAAGGTTGACTTCGCCGATAACAGATTTTCGCGATCCATCAAATGCTTTGACTACTACACCACTGAACTTCATAGGCATTCCTTGGTAAGATAAACGAGCAAGAGTCGTCTTTGGCATCACATTCAAGGAAGATCCGGTGTCCACCAATACATTAGACAAAGAATCTGACTGACAATTCATAGAAATGTGCAAAGCAAGATTGTGATTTCTGCCCTCCTCGGGGAGTTCTTCATCACAGAAGCTTAAATTGTTGCAAGCTGTTATGTTGGCTATTATCCCATCAAAATGGTCAACAGTCACATCATGATCTACAAAAGCTTGATCCAATACTCTCATTAGGGCTTCCCTGTGGGCTTCAGAGTTCAACAGCAATGAAAGTATTTAGATCTTTGAAGGAGTCTGCATAAGCTGATCCACAATCTTGTATTCACTTCTTTTGATAAGCTTCAAAATTTCATCAAAGTCAGGATTAACATTGGCTCCACTGGATTGGCCAACATCAGTATTCGTATTACTGACAGGAGTTCCCACAGGATTCCCCACTGGTGTATCAACAGGATTTTTCCCGGTTGCAGGAGCAACAGGCTGCTTTGAAGGTAGTGGAGTATATACACGTCCACTTCTTGTTACTCGACTTACATCAACGATGTTCACGACAGATGAAAGAGTAGGTAAAGGAACTTCTTGTCCATTCTTTATCATTGTTGCATTGTAGTTGTATGGAACTGCCTTGTCAGAGTCATAAGGAACAGGTCCAGGTAGACAAATGATCAAAGGAGCAACAGGAACCCTTGGTTTGTTGTAAATAACTTCTATGCGCTCAGGCATGTTGAAATGAGGAACGATGACGTTAACTTTAGGCATTTCCGAGTTGATATCTGAGACTAAAAGCTCATGCAGATAACATCCTATCATGTTAACTTCATCTTCATTCCTATTTCTGTAGATCTAAATAGTACCATTATCCAACAGAACTTGGAGATCTCTTCTCACAATCGAACATCCATGAGGATCTACACAACATATGCTACAGGAACCGTAGTGATGCTGGCGAAAATTCTGCCCTCGACAGAGAGTAGCGTGCATTTGTACCAAATCTGCTCTTGAGAAATTGATATTATAGACTCGGTATGGACCAGGACATCCGTACACCATGTTTACAACATGCCCTCCATGATTGGGCGGTGGATTTGCTTGCACATTTGGATTCAAATTTCTGAAAGAGAGGAGATTAGATCTAACCAACCTCTGAACTTCATATTTCAAAGCTATGCAATGCTCAAGATCATGGCCAGGTGCTCCTTGATGATAAGGGCGTGAGACCTCAGCTTTGTACCACCATGGAAGTTTCTCAGGTACTGGTAGTGGTGTTTTAGTTTGAACAAGACCTCTTTCAATCAAAGTAGGGTACAACTCTGTGTAGGTCATTGGAATCGGATCAAACTGTGGAGCTCTTTGTACACGATTCTGATTATTGTTAAACTGTTGAGCTTGCTGTTGAGGCTGTTGTTGTTGAAACTGCGGGGTAAATCCCGGATTCGGTGCTGTATTAACGGCTGGCGCAATGGCAGCAATCTGTCGTTGACGATTGACATTTCCTCTTGGCCTCCCTTGGGATACCATGTCAACACTTTGTTCCTTCTTCTTTGGGAAACCACTTCCGAACTTTTTGGTTCCGCTTGAAGATCCACCTTCTTTAGTTAGATGTCCGGTTCGGACTCCTTCTTCTAGACGCATCCCCATGTTTACCATTTCGGTGAAATCACTTGGAGCACTAGCAATCATGCGTTCATAATAAAACGGGCCAAGAGTATTCAAGAAGATCTTTGTCATCTCTTTCTCTTTTAACGGTGGATTAATCTGAGCAGCAGTTTCTCTCCATCGTTGGGCATATTCTTTGAAAGCTTCATGATCTTTCTGAGCCATGGATCGAAGCTGATCTCTGTCTGGAGCCATATCCGAGTTATACTTGTATTGTCGGACAAAGGCCTCGCCTAGGTCATTGAAAGTCCGAATATTGGTGCTATCCAAACCTGTGTACCACTTCAGTGCGGCACCAGTCAAACTGTCTTGAAAGTAATGGATAAGCAACTGATGATTATCTGCATAAGTAGACATCTTCCGGGCATACATCACGAGATGGCTTTGTGGACAAGAACTACCTTTGTACTTCTCAAAGTCAGGGACCTTGAATTTAGCTGGTATTTGTACACTGGGAACCAAACAAAGCTCCTGGGCATTCTTTCCAAACAAATCTTTTCCACGGATAGCTTTAACTTCTAGCTGCATCTTGTTAAACTGCTCTTGGAGATCTCCCACAAGATTACGCTGATTTATGCTATCATCCTGATCATGATAAATCTCATTGCCACCATATGGAACTGTGTGAACCGTAGGGGTCGGAACTGTCATAGTGGGTTGAGAAAGTGCCATAGTGATTTGGGAAAAAGTTACCCCTGAATGTGGAATAAATGCCGAACCCTGTGTGGCAGGCGCTTCAGTTGCGGATGTTTGAATCCCAGAAAACATTATGGCGGAAACCTGCACCAAAGCTGAAAGGCGTGCCCCAACCTTCTGGCATGGAGAAAGATGGAATGCTGAATGCAACCGTAGAAACTGGAGTAGTGACTTCAGATGTTACCGTTGCTTGACTGTTGGGTGGCGGCTACTGATTCTGTGCGGCCATTAGGGAGTCAACCAGAGTAGTGAGACTTTCCAATTTTTCCTGAAGGGTGGTCACTGTACCACGGAGCTCAATATTCTCTTGTTCAGAGTGTTCCATTACTCTTCTTCTGCTTGAACGAGTATTGTATCTGTGATCTGATTGCGAGCGCGGTCGGGAAACTTTGAGACGTGACAGCTTGACGATCTATTGGAGAAAGATCCAAAAGATGAGACTATATACAACGGACTCGATATGCAGAATGATGTATGCAAAAAGAAATTTATGATTTTTTCCAAATATTTTAAAGATTATTTCCTTGCAAACATTTGAACACAAACTATTCTTTTATTGAAATAATGGGAAATGTTACAACATTGGAGCGTAGCTCCTTATAAAAGCAAATGATAAGTAAAAGCTAAACAATCCTAAGCATCTTCATCAGACGAAGAACCAAATGCGTTGTGCAGCTTGAGCTTCAGGATCTCTTTCCCATAGTGAGCTTTCAATTCGGCCTTTTTGGTCCTTAGCTTGTTAACAACATTCTTCCAATCGTCAGGAGTTGGAGCGTTGCTTGTTGAACCTTCAAGATTTTTCTTGCTTTCTTTGATGTACCTCTTGATTGCAGCGTCTTTCTGATGAATCTTCTCATCTTTGCTCATGAGCCATCCATCTTGATAATAGAGAGTTTCTTCGTGATCTTTCACTCTTTTCTTCAACTTTCTATTTTCCACATCAGTTTTACGAAACTTATCTTCCCAAGCATCTTTCTCTAACCTCATCTTGGCTAAAGTGTCTTGGTATTCCTCCATAGTGGGAATGTTGGGCCGTTGAGTACTACTGGAAACATGGGTTTTTCATAAGCATAAGGCATTTGGAACTCCTTTGCTCTTTTCTTTACCCAGCAGGTGTAGGCGTCCATGGCAATGCATTTTCTTGCCTCACCTTTTTCTTTCCATCGGACGTCGTACCAAGCTCTCACCATTCTTGCTTTCAACCTTTGAGGATTATCTCCTTCTCGGTAGAAGTAGCCTTCCACTGTGGGACCGTCGGGCTAGGACCGAATTGTAGTTAATTCCTCCTTGTGTACCAATGAGGGGTACGTTGGCGAACTCTCCACAACTATCAATGGTTTCTATACCACATTGAGCCAAGGTATACCAATGAATATCATTATTAGTAAGAGACATAAGTCTTCGAGGCCAACGTGTGGTGGTCGTTTTCTTTTACCTCCCCGTTTCACTTGGGAGGACGGCACGCTAAACCCTTCACGCGAAATTTGGAAGGAGGATGCGCCCGTGGTGGGATGAATTTTATTTCAGTTCTTCCTACGATATCACACGAACTTTCTTATTTGTCCTACGAGTAGGAAAGGGGAAAAAAGATCTCAACTAAACTCTAGGAGTTTGCTAAGTGTGGGGATTTCACCTAGACTAGAAATTCTGGAGTCTGGGAGGTCGGTTATACATAGGGAAGTGTTTAAACACCCTACATATCTGTAGTACTCTACAGGAACCTTCTCTGTGTCATTGTGATTGTGTTTATTGCTAAAGATTGGGAAAGTTTCTCCTTTGTGTTAGGAGAAGGAATTGAATTGATTTTAAAAGACAGACAGACAGACAAACTGACTATTTTTTGGTATTTTATTAGCTCGCTGAGATTCCTTGTGAACCTCATGCCTACATATCCCTAGTGGAAGTCAGAGCTTAATATAGTTCGGGGAACTAACTAGGGAAATTAAATATTTTTGGTGCCTTGCTTGAAGCTCAAGGTTGAAGCTTGAATTAAATCTCTGTCTACAGTAAAGAGACATGAAATCATCTTTACAGAGAGGTATTTGTACTATTCTACCACAAACATTTAAAGAGTGACAGAATAACTGAATTCATTACATTCAAGAGGGGGACCTTACTTGTGTATGTGCAAGTATACCAGTCAAATGCCTCTTAAATGAAAGAAAGATGCTCATCCAAATTAGGGAAAGTTACCACATGTCTGGGTTTTACTGCCAGCTCATGCCTTTCAAAATCCTAAATGGGAGACTTGATTAAAATTGAAATGAAAAGTTTGTTTGTTTGAATGTGGTAGAGTAGTAAAAATATCTCTCTATAGAGATAAGCTATGTCTATCTACTGTATAAAAGATTTGACTTTAGCTGGCTTGTATGAGGCCCAAGCTTGAGGCTTTTTGATTGATTTATTAATATTATTGACTCTGGGAGATGACTCCACTGGGGATTAATTACAGGGTATTTTTGTGTTCTGTACAAAGCCCAGAATTGAGGCTGACTCTACTTAGGGAGACTCTATTTATGTGCCTTGTACAAAGCCCAAGGTTGTGGCTAACTGCTGAAGATAACTGAATTTTTGAGACTATGAATGACTCTATTTTGTGTGCCTTGTACAAAGCCCAAGGTTGTGGCTGACTCTAGCTAGGAAAAAAACCAATATTTTCTGCCTTGTACAAAGCCCAAGGTTGTGGCTGACTCTTAAATAAACTGAGTATGGGTGACTCTATGGGGAAAAGATCCTAGGTGTTAGGAATCTTTGACACATGAAAATATGGTTTATCTGCCTTGTACAAAGCCCAAGGTTGTGGCTACTGAGTGATGAAGAACTCACCGGGGAGACTCTATTATCTGCCTTGTACAATGCCCAAGGTTGAGGCTGACTCTTGACAGGGGAGTTTTATTGTTTGGGTGCCTTGTATGAAGCCCAAGGTTGAGGCTAACTATTTTTGTTGGTTTTGACTCTACTGAGGAGATTTTATTTATTGAAAGACTATTTTTCTTTGGAAGCTAACCCTTTCCAGGGATTTTGACTCAGCTGGTGAATTTGTCTGTTAAAAGACTGACTTTATCATGTTTTTGGAGGCTGACCCTTTCCAGGGGTTTTGACTCTTTTTGGGGAAATTATCTCCTAAGAGAAATGAATCTTTATTTATTTTGACATTTTTTATTAATTGACTTTGGAGGCTAACCCTTTCTAGGGGTTTATATTAAAAATGAAAGAATGTGTGGAAGCTAACCCTTTCCAGGGATTTTATTGAAATGGAAGAATGTGTGGAAGCTAACCCTTTCCAGGGAATTTATTGAAATGGAAGAATGTGTGGAAGCTAACCCTTTCCAGGGAATTTATTGAAATGACTGGCAGAAAGATTATCTAGTGGAGACTTCTTGTTTAAAGCCCAAGATGAAGGCTGACACATGCTGAGGAGAAAATAAACATAGATCCTAGACTCTGCTAAGGAAGATTGATGAAGATAAGGGTGACAGAGACGTTCCATGTCTCTCATTCCAAAAGGTGTACTCAATGCAAAATTGAGACAAACTTAGCTTGTTTGAAGTCTGGTTTAAATTGGAAGAAACTCACCAGGGTAGGCTAAAAGGTGACTAAAGACCTGTTCCTATGTTTATAAGAAACCTGATGGGTCCTTGTATACAAGCTCAAGAGGAAGCTGGAAATGCTTTTAAGAAGCCTGTGGGTCCTTGTACAAAGCCCAAGAGGAGGCTAATCGAGGGTCCTTGTTATAGCACAAGAGAAAGCTATGTAGTTTTGAACTTATTTTGGCTCTAAGCAAATGGGTAAGAGGTTTCACCGGGAATAATTCCTCTTTGGGTGGATGTGTCCTATTATTTTTGGATTCTAAGGTTTTTGCCAAGATGTTTCACCGGGAATAATTCATCTTGGGGGTTTGAACTACAGATCTCTAATTAGGAAAGAGCCTTCACCGGGAAGACATTCTCAATCCCAGGTCATATTCCTATAATATATATATAGTTTAACTGTCCTAAGGTTTATACTCAAACGTAGTTCTAAACTAAATATGCACAGTTTATATTTGACAGTAATTTAAATAAAGACTGTAAATTGAAAGCTTGTAAAGCCTAACCTGGATGGAGTGGAGGCCATTGAAGAAGTATGTACAGAGCCTCAACAGTAATTTTTGTTGTTTTGTTGATAATAGTTGAATATTTATGATAAACAGTTAATGGTTTTTGAAAACAGAAGAAGTGAAGATGGACAAAGGTCACATAGGTATCTGAAGAGTTTCACCGGGAATAATGCCCTTCAAATACCAGAAGAATGTTTTGAAAACAGAAAGAAGATTTTGAAAATACAGTTTTGAAAACAAGCTAAGAAGAGAAGGTTTTTGGGACTTACACTCTATTAGAGGCCCAGTACTTTACAGTACTGGTTATAAAAGCAAATTGAAAATGATTTGAAATGATATAAGGTTTTGTTGTTCGAAAACCTTAATCATTTGATTTATTCGGAGATTGAAAACAGTTTTGAAAATTGACAAAAGTCAACTTAATTAGGGTAAAAATAAAGACTTTTTAACTAATTAAGACCTAAACAATTAGGGTTTTATCATAAAATTATTTACAAAGTGATTAGGTTAAAATAAAGTGATAATATATATTTAAAGTATTTAAGAAAACACTTAAAAACATACTATTTTAAACCTAATTAAAATTCAAGAAATAAATAATATTTTTATGATTTTTTTGATTATTCACAAAATAGGTATATTAAATGATAAGTGTGTGAAAAATGAAGTGAAAATAAATTAATTTGATAGGTTAAATAAATATGTGAAGTTTGTGAGAAAATGAAAGAAATTGTGTGTTAAAAAAATAGTTTTGGCCCTTGGAGGGTTTGAACCCACGCCCTCTAGGTCACACACTCAAAACAAACACCACTGAGCCAACGCGCGTGTGGTGATAGTAACTTGCATTCATTTGGTTATGTTTCAAAACAACTAGTAAATCATTGAAAAATAAAAGAACCAAAAAGTCTGGGGCGAGGGGGATTCGAACCCCAGACTTGAGGCATGATGAGACTAAGGGCGTATGGGAGGCCACTAGGGCAAGTTTGTTCAGTCGTTTAAGGAACGCATACCATTCAAAATAAAATAAACTTTGGCCCCAGATTCAAATTTTGCGCGCCATGGCCATAGTCATCTTCTTCCTCGAGCTCAAAGATTTTCAAAATCCTAACTCTCTGATTTCTCAACTAAATGACATGATGTAAACATCAATCTTGTTCTAAATTTCCTCACGAATCCAGATATGTAACTAACATTTATTTATATGAACTATAGCTACCTAATTTCTCAGAAAACTCTAAGAACATATAAACCCTAAATTTGAAATTAAATGACAAACAAGATGAATAAATGCAAGATGATAGAGGGTTTTCAATCCTCTGATGATGCTAAACAAGATAGAATCGAGCTTTAACTCAGTGAGTGCTTAAATTAAAGAGGTGAAGTTCAGAAACTTACCTCTGAAAATGGAGGTCGTGAGGATGATTGAGAGCAACTGGGCTTGAATGAATGATCTCAATAGCTTCCCTGAGACTCAATGATGCTAACTGAATGCTTATTGGAGCTTGAATCCTTTTGAATTGCTCTATGGACCTCCCTCGATTTCAGCTTCAAGTGAACATGGAGGTTGTTGAATTTGGAGTTACAGATGAGCTGCAGCCATCTGGTTAGCTTCACTATGACCTGAGGAATGTGCCTGGATGATTGGCTTGGCTCAGAACCTCCTGAATTACTCCATGGACCTCCAACTGCAAATGCTCCAAAGTGAGAGCAACAATGGTGTTCCTCTCTTTACAGAAGTGATCCAGGTGCTTGGATCACCTCAAATGACCTCCCTTGAGATGTTAGAATGCTCACTTTCCAAAGATAAGCTCTGGTTTGAAGAAATCGATTCTTCTTGCCAAAGAACTTTGAAAAACAATGAACATGAGAAGAGAAAGAGAAAGCAAGGAATATGGTTGCTTTGGTGTGTTTTTTGAATGGGAATGAGGCCTCTATTTATAGGCAAATGTCTCAGTACTGATTGGGAGAGTGAGCTTGCTTAGTGAAGCAAGTTTGGTTTCTTAGCCATGAAGAAATTTCAAAGAATATCCAAGTGTGATCATTGCATTTTCGAGCCACCTCCCCTATCCATTGATTCTATCTGATCTTAGGGGACAATTCATATGCAAAGTGAGCTCTAATTGGTTGGTGAGAAGATTCCTTGGGTGATTCATCAATTTGCCATAAATTCTCAAAAGTAATCATTACATAATCACATGTTCTTGTTTTAGGAATCTTCTTCAATTATCATGGCATGGTGAAAATGAATGCATGGCATTGTTTCAGACATGTTATGGGTCGTGTAGCATCCATTAGTGAAGCAAAATGCACAAAATTGCAAAGTTCCAATTTGCACATGACCTATAATTTTACTTCATGAGGCCAACTTTGAACAAGCATAACTCCTAGCTCAAATTGAATTTGGAGAAGGTTGAACACAATTTGGAAATCCATAAACATCTACTTCAAATCATTAGTTTATGTCTTCTTCAGAATCATTTGGGAAATTTGTGAAAAATGAGCCCAAAGTTGGATGAAAACTAGGTTAAAACACTTAGAAAAATTTCTAAGTGTTTATGACCTAAACTTCAAAATTTCCAAAACTTCATAAATGATTGATCTTTTGAAAAAAGTTCCTTTGTAAGATGTTGTTTTATTTTGCAAGATCTACAACTTTCATGTTGGAAGTTTTTTGAGTTGTGTAGGTGAAATTTTGAGTTCTAACCATGCCTTCAAAAACCCTAATTCCCGACTTTTAGCTCCTTGATGAATTTCTTTGAATTTCTTTGGTCAAATGACTTTGACATCCATATATTGATGATATTGATCTTTGAAAGTCATTTTTTGACCAAAAACCTTAAAAGTCAATGATGGTCCCACACAGTTGACTTTTCCTAACAAAGTGAATTTTTTGGGCTTTTGTGAAGAAACAAGATCTTCTCCTCAAATGAATGATGTAAATGGATTATATTGAGGTAGTAGAGATTCTTGAATCATGTCTTGAGTTTTGGATCCATGCCCTGATTAAAAGTCAACCATCCTGGTGAATTAGGTCAAAAACCCTAATTGTCGACCATATGAAAATAATGACTGTAGACTTTGAATTGAGGTGTAATGTCCAGTGGATCTTGTCATGTGAGTTATTTGAAGATGATTGATGTCTTTGAATGGTTCCCTGGGGCTTTTTAGGGTTTCCCAAAAGTGATCCCTGATTTTAGTCCTTGATAGGCTCCAAACCCTAGTCTGTTGATCTGAGTAATCCTGTGCTTAGATGACTGGGTGTCTTAATCAATCATAGGTGTAATAATGAGGCTTTTGAGTCTTATGATTGTATTAGAGACTAATCCTTCTATTGATTGATCCTTTGCCTGAGTTTTCTTGTCTTTGAACACCCTCGATTGAATGCCAGACTGCCCTGGGTACTTACTTTGACTTGATGAAAATCCTGAAGACATGTCATCTCAAGGGGGGTCAAAAATTAGGGTATGACAGATGCCCCTATTTAAGTTTCTTTTAACTGGAGGGAGAGAGATTGGTATCTCGATCTCTCCTGCGTAAAAGAGACTTAAATATCAAAGAATGCCCGAATTTTGAGCACTCTTGAGATGATAAAATCTTTGCATGATTTGATCCCGTTGTCGCACTTGGCGGGGAATGAGGAGACAAACTCCTGCAGAAATACTTGATGTGGATTCTGGCGAATGGATGGCAGTGTAGGATGCGCAATCCATCTTCTTTAACTAAGTGTTGATACTTAGAAAAAGGTAAACAACCTCCTCTCGTTCCGGATGTCCAAATCTCGAAACTGGTCTCAGTTGCGTTTGGACAATATCTCAGATAAAGAGAAAATTTCCAACAGTTTGTTTCCTCATCAAACTTCTTAGCAGCACTTGGAGGTAAGATACCATTTGATGGTAAATAAAGAAACTTCAAAGGGTTGTTTCCTCATCAAACTTCTTACCAGCACTTGGAGGTAAGATACCATTTGATGGTAATAAAGAAACTTCAAGGGTTGTTTCCTCATCAAACTTCTCATCAGCACTTGGAGATGAGATACCATTTGACGGTAAATAAAGAAACTTCAAAGGTTGTTTCCTCATCAAACTTCTCATCAGCACTTGGAGATGAGATACCATTTGATGGTAATAAAGAAACTTCACCATCTTCCCTTTTGACCTGGCATCTTTGAAAGATTGTCATACGGGCCCGCACTCTTTTGAGGGGCTAATGACTTTGTTTGAAGGCGGACGAACTGTTTTCGGGGTGGAAACTGCCATTCGTCGACTGGTGCCTGGGGAATCAACAAACTGTTTTCCTAAGGGGAAAACTACCATTTATCGACTCTGTGGGGAACTAAACATCCCTGAAACAGACAAACTGTTTGAAGAAACTGCCATTTGTCGATTTCTTGAGTATTTAACAGACAAACTGTCTTTTCTTGGGGAAAGACTACCATTTGTTGACTCCGCTGGGGATCCTGAACTATCTTCTGGACGAAGACTACCATTCACTGATTCTGCTGGGGGAATCATTTATCAATCTGCTGGGAGATTCTGAATTATTTTCTTTGACGAAAACGTGGCATCTCTCGACCTTGCTGGGGAAATACCAAACCTCTGGGGAATTCCAAAATGCAACGCAGATTATCTTATCTGAAGAAGACTGTCGAGTGTCGCTCTACAGGAGAATCTCGGCTGAGGATTTCCAAAAGTGAACAAACTATCTCTTTGAGGGAGACTACCATCTGTTGACTTGCTTGAGGAGATCCTTGTGTATGAACTGTTGTTTCGAAGGAAAAAGTTTCTCCGGAACTTGCAGGGGAAACTTGAGTTCATGCCTCAATGACTTAGGCATTCACATGATCAAAGCCTGATTCGACTATGCAATTATGATGTAATGTATGCATGAATATTATGACAATGATAGAATGTAAAGTGAATGTGAATAGAATTGTCGCGGATGTAAAATCCTAAGATACGACTTGAATTCTTGTTGATCAGAGGATGTCCTCTTCTTGTAGTTCGAACTCTGTTGGGAATATCTGGTTATCAGTTGTCCGCTGTCCGAAGTAAGTAATATGAATTGAAGTAAAGATCCGTCATCGGGAGATGTTCGCAAAGCGACCTCATGGGGAAAACTTGGTTCCCGGAGTCTCAACCGTTCTCGGAGCAATTATTTGCATTCTTCCTATTGTTTGTAAACCTTAGAAAGAAATTTCACCTTTATTTTTGCAAGTAAATTCATTTTATTTTATGAAAACATTTGTTTCAAGAAAATGACTGTTTAAATTCAAAATGCATTCCAAGAAACTAAATAAGACTAGATTGCAAAGGAAAAGCACAAGGCTCAAATTATTATATATGGAATGGTAATCAGCCAAATGCTTGATTCCATGGAGTATTTACAAAGTTGGAAATTGGTAATTTTCGGGAAAAGGGCTACGATGAAACGTGACGACCGTTATCTTTCCCTTCCACTCCGAGTTGCGCTGTATTCGTGCTTCGTAGAAGATGACATACTGCTGATGAATACTCCGCTATGGATTTCGAATGATCAAGTTTGTCCTGAACACAGTTACTTGCCATATATCCCTAACTTTTGCGTAAACTACCCCTTTCGGGTTTTAAGTCTACCGGGATTGATTAATTATTTTTTATGTCTCTAACTTTTGCCTGAATCGCCCTTTCGGGTTTTCGATTCACCGAGACGCTCTTGTTTGCCTAAGTCGCTCTTTGCGAGTTTTCAACTTAGCGAGCTGTTCTTTTGATTATTTAGGCGAAGTATTTCTTGACTGCGTCGACGTTCACAGGACGGGTGAATTCTTCTCCATCCATAGTCGCGAGTATTAAGGCTCCTCCTGAGAAAGCTCTCTTGACCACGTAGGGGCCGTCATAATTGGGAGTCCATTTCCCTCTCGAATCTGTGAGAAAAGATTGAATCTTTTTTAGTACAAGGTCCCCTTCTTTGATTGTGCGAGGTCGAACCTTTTTGTCGAAAGCTTTCTTCATTCTTTGTTGATATAGCTGTCCGTGGCATAAAGCTGTCATGCGCTTTTCTTTGATTAAGTTCAATTCATCGAATCTGCTTTGACACCACTCGGCTTCTGTTAATTTTGCCTCCATCAAAACTCTCATTGATGGAATCTCAACCTCTATAGGTAGGACTGCCTCCATGCCATATACAAGGGAGAAAGGAGTTGCTCCAGTCGAAGTACGTACTGATGTACGGTAACCATGAAGAGCATACGGGAGCATTTCATGCCAATCTTTGTAAGTGATGACCATCTTCTGAATGATTTTCTTGATGTTTTTGTTAGCTGCTTCTACAGCTCCATTCATCTTTGGTCTGTAAGGAGATGAGTTGTGATGTTCGATCTTGAATTCTTCACAAAGCTCCTTCATCATTTTGTTATTCAAATTTGACCCATTGTCAGTGATTACCTTGCTAGGAACGCCGTAGCGACAGATGATGTGATTTTTGATAAACCTGACGACAACTTGTCTTGTAACGTTTGCATATGAAGCTGCTTCAATCCATTTGGTGAAATAGTCTATGGCTACCAAGATGAAGCGATGTCCGTTGGACGCTTTTGGCTCGATCATTCCAATCATGTCGATTCCCCACATGGAGAAAGGCCAAGGGGAAGAGAGTATGTTGAGAAGAGATGGTGGCACATGAATTCTATCGGCGTAGATCTGGCATTTGTGACACCTCTTTGCGTACTGGTAGCAATCTGACTCCATCGTCAGCCAATAATATCCTGCTCTCAGTATTTTCCTTGTCATGGTGTGTCCATTGGTGTGAGTACCAAAGGAACCTTCATGTATTTCTCTCATGAGTATTTCTGCTTCTTTTCTGTCAACGCATCTGAGCAGAACCATGTCGAAGTTTCTCTTGTACAGAACATCTTCCTTCAGGAAGAATCTACAAGCTAACTTTCTCAAAGTCTTTCTATCTTTCTTTGACGCCCCAAGAGGGTACTCTTGCTTTTGAAGAAAGTTCTTGATGTCGTGATACCACGGTTTGTCGTCGATGATTGCTTCTACTGTGAAAACATGAGCGGGCCTATCCAGGCGCATAACATCGATCCGAGGAATGTCATTCCAATGATTTATCCTAATCATGGAAGAGAGTGTGGCTAATGCATCAGCCAAATTATTTTCTTCACGAGGAATGTGATGAAAATCTACCCTGTCGAAGAATGGTAATAATCTTCTCACGTAGTCTTTGTAAGGAATTAGCCCTGGTTGGCGTGTTTCCCATTCTCCTTTGATTTGATTGATGACCAAAGCAGAATCTCCATATACATCCAAGTGTTTGATTCTTAGATCCATGGCTTCTTCGAGACCCATGATGCAAGCTTCATATTCGGCCTCATTGTTTGTGCATTTGAAAGTTAATCTGGCAGTAAATGGAATATGGGTACCCTGAGGTGTAACAATGATTGCCCCAATTCCTCGTCCATAAGTATTGACAGCTCCGTCAAAGATTAAGCCCCACTGGGATCCTATCTCAGGTCCTTCGTCTGGTAGTGGCTCGTCGTAATCTTTCATCTTGAGGTACATGACGTCCTCGTCCGGAAAGTCGAAACTGGTTGATTCATGACCATTGAGTGGGTGGTGAGCCAGGTGCTCAGCTAGAATGCATCCTTTCACGGCTTTCTGTGCGTGATACTCAATGTCGTATTCTGATAACAACATCTGCCAACGGGCAATTCTCCCGGTTAAGGCAGGCTTCTCAAAGATGTACTTGATTGGATCCATATGAGAGATCAAACAAGTAGTATGTCGAATCATGTACTGGCGTAGACGCTTGGCAGCCCAGGCCAAAGCACAACACGTCTTCTCGAGCATGGAGTAGCGGGATTCACAGTCAGTGAATTTCTTGCTCAGGTAGTAGATGGCATGCTCTTTTCTCTTTGTCTCGTCTTGCTGTCCAAGGACACAACCCATGGAATCTTCTAAGACGGTTAAGTACATTATCAAAGGTCTTCCTTCCACTGGAGGAGACAAGATGGGTGGTTCGAGCAGATATTCCTTAATGCTGTCGAACGCTTTCTGACAATCGTCTGTCCAGACGCAACTTTGATTTTTCCGTAGAAGTTTGAAAATAGGAGCGCAAGTTGCAGTCATGAGATATATGAATCTCGAGATGTAATTCAGACGTCCAAGAAATCCTCTAACTTGTTTCTCGGTTCTGGGCGAAGGCATTTCTTGAATTGCCTTGACTTTGTCTGGATCTACTTCAATTCCTCGTTTGCTGACAATGAAACCAAGGAGTTTTCCTGAATAGACACCAAAGGTGCACTTGTTGGGGTTCAGGCGAAGCTGAAACTTCCGTAAGCGTTGAAATAACTTTGTCAGATTCTGTATATGATCTTCTTCATTTTCTGATTTGGCAATCATGTCGTCCACATAGACTTCCACTTCTTTATGCATCATATCGTGGAAAAGTGTAGTCATGGCCCTTTGATAAGTTGCCCCCGCGTTCTTTAGTCCAAAAGGCATAACACGGTAGCAGAACGTGCCCCAGGGGGTGATGAAAGCTGTTTTTTCCATGTCTTCAGGTGCCATTTTGATTTGGTTATATCCTGAAAATCCGTCCATGAACGAGAAAACTTTGGATTTTGCTGTACTGTCCACCAACATATCAATATGTGGTAAAGGAAAATCATCCTTAGGGCTAGCTTTGTTCAAATCTCTGTAGTCGACGCACATGCGGACTTTTCCGTCTTTCTTAGGAACGGGAACAATGTTAGCTAACCACTGAGGGTATTCTGAAGTGACGAGGAAACCTGCGTTGATCTGCTTTTGAACTTCCTCTTTGATTTTCATGGCCATCTCCGGATGAGTTCTTCTTAATTTTTGCTTGACCGGAGGGCATTCTGCTTTTAATGGCAAGTGATGCTCCACTATACTGGTATCCAACCCTGGCATATCTTGATAAGACCAAGCGAAGATATCTGAGAATTCTCTGAGCAGCTGTATCAAACTCTCTCTGATCTCTGAACTGAGCGAAGCTCCAATCTTAACCTCTTTTCTGTCTCCATCGGAACCTAGGTTAATGATCTCTAGAGGCTCATTGTATGGCTGAATGGCCTCTTCCTTTTGTTGAAGTAACCGTGAAATTTCCTTTGATATTTCTTCGTCTTCTTCTTCCTCTGCCTCGAATACAGGAAACTCAAAGCTTGGAGAAGTCATACGGTCGCACGTTTCAACGGGGTATTTTATGATTAATCTGCATATGTGTGATAAGTTTTATTTAGACAACGAGGGAAGACTCGGTGCATGCAGTTAATGGAATATTTGATGTTTTTTAAGGGTGTTTTTTAGGATTACCAATTTCCGAAAAAAAAAGAAAAGGGAAAACTAAACGAAGGAACAGAATGACATTTTTATTTATGGACAGTCATTTCTTGAAACAAAGACCCTATAAAACAAAACTCTATTGCTTTGGGTGAAGCAAAGAGGGACATTTTCCTAAGAAATAGTAAAATGCAAAGCCCTATGAAACATCTCTTCACCCTGGGCTATGGTGAGAGGACAAAATAACGGTGAAAGTTCCTACTTAGGAGTGCGAACAACAGTTGAAACTTCAACAGCTGTCCAGTAGTGGCGAACCCCATTGTGCACTAAGTAATCTGGAACCTTAGGCTTAAGCTGGCCTGTGGTAGGTCTTGATTTACCAACCACTGTCTTTGCAACACTCAGACGATCTTCTTCTACTTCAGCAGACTGAGCGGTGTGAGCACACCCATTTCCAAGTGGAGTATGTCGAACTTTCTTTTGAGGAAACTTCCAATCTTCTGAATGGAGAGACTCGTTGTCGAAGACACTTTCGAGATCGTCCTCTTCTGTATTTTGGTCTTGCTCTTCTCCCAAGATGGCATTGACTAGATATGTGAACTCTAGATCCTTAGCCTCGGAAGGTGACTTGGGGATATAATCCTCAATGATGACTTCACCAGATGCTGATGAATAGCAAGGGTTATACATCTCTTTTGGCTGAGAGAGGTACTCATAATCAATGTTCCATCCAGTTGGAACAATGTCTTCAAGAGAGATTCTTGAACTTTCAGGAGCGGAGTATTTCACCATGTAGTCGAATTTTCCGCTGGGTTCTCTTAATGTATCCCAAGTCTCTTCGGGGATAGGAGGACCTTCTTCTGATAAACCATGACTTCTGGTGGTGAAGCTGTCAGTAACTTCATCCCTGCTTGGTTGAGTCTTACTTTCAGATCCTCTAGTTGGATAACAGCAAGGTGAATCAGACTCTGGTAGGGAGATATATCCTGCTTTGTTAAGATAGGATAACCATTCCTCTTCATCGGTGTTTTCCGTACCGATGGTATTGACTGCTTGTTGAACAGGTTGAAGAAAACCTCCACTGCAGAAAGTTTCTTGAATAGGGAGAACTACCTCAATCCCTGGGATAACTTTTGATGATGTTGGAAAGAATCCAACTCCCGTTCTGTTCTTGTTGTTGGTAGGAATATTAATGTGCCCCCAACCACTGGTAGTACCATCCTTTCAACTTGGATTGCATCTCTGTAGGAAGAGATAGACGCTGCTTTCTCCTTTCCTTTGTCTAAGGAAAGTGCTTGGAATTTAGTTCCAACAGCTTCTTTTGGTTCTATGTCGGAGAATGATGACAGGTTGCTGACGATCAGAGCTCGTTCTCCACATACGGTTACCAATTTGTCATTTCTTATGAACTTCAGTTTCTGATGAAGTGTTGAAGTAATTGCCCCAGCCTCATGAATCCATGGGCGACCTAGCAAACAACTGTATTGTGCTGGAATGTCCATAACTTGGAAAGTGATTTTGAACGTCTGAGGTCCAATAGTTATGGGAAGATCTACTTCTCCGAAAACTGACTTTCTTGATCCATCAAATGCTTTGACGATGACATGACTTTTTCTTAGAGGGTAATCTTCAAAAGATAATCTTGACAATGTTGATTTAGGCATGACGTTGAGAGAGGATCCATTGTCTATTAGGACTCCTGTGAGTGTATCACCCATGCAGCCAACTGAGATGTGAAGTGGAAGATTGTGGTCCACTCCTTCTTCAGGAAGATCTTCGTCACAGAAACTTAGATTAGTTCCGGCGGAGATGTTGGCAATGATGTTGTTGAATTGGCTTATTGTAACACTAGGTTCTACAAAAGCTTGTTCCAAAACTTTCTGTAGAGCTTCCCTATGAGCTTCAGAACTCAATAGCAGGGAAAGAACAGAAATCCTAGACGGAGTATGTAGTAATTGATCTACAATGTTGTATTCACTCCTCTGGATTAACTTCAAGATCTCATCATTTTCTTTCGCTTGAACAGCATTGGTCGGATGATTGTCTTGCCTATGTGGTACTTCCTCCGAAGGTTTCTTCACATTTTCTGTTGTTCTGTTGAAGACTCGTCCACTTCTGGTGACTCGACTAACATCAGCAATGTTGACAACAGACGGTAATGGTATTTCCTTACCATTTTCAATGAATGTAGCGTTGTACTTGTATGGT
Organism: Vicia villosa; assembly: GCF_029867415.1. Taxonomy (NCBI): domain Eukaryota; kingdom Viridiplantae; phylum Streptophyta; class Magnoliopsida; order Fabales; family Fabaceae; genus Vicia; species Vicia villosa. The sequence continues at coordinate 172,715,998 of NC_081182.1, forward strand.
ATAGCCTTGCTGGACTCATACGGTACAGGACCTGGTAAGTAGATGACTAGTGGTGCAACTGCTGTCTTCCTGCTATCATACTTAACTTGCATTGGTTCAGCTTGATTAATTCGAGGAGATACGATAAAGACTTCGTCATCTTCTCTGTTGGCAAGAACAGTAATGGTATTATCATCCATCAGCTTTTGAATGTCGTTGCGAACATGCAAACATCCTCGTGAATTTCTTCGACAGATTTCGCATCTACTGTAAGCGTGGAAATCTGTTCCAAAGTAGGCAAGTCCATTTAAAGTTTTATGGAACCTGACTACCGATCCTTCAAGGTCTTCAACTTTGTAGATTTTGTATTCTCCTGGACATCCTTGAACCATGTTGATGTCATGTTCAGTTCTGACTCGGATATGTTGAATCCATCCCAAGTCCATTTGTTCTTGTAATGCAGCTTGAACTATGGCACATCCTTGATTATTCTTTGGACAAATTTCACATGTGAAGTAGTTGTGAGGTGGTACATGACCGTACCCAGCTTGCCTAGCATGCATCCTGACAAGATTTTCCCCTATCTGACGAATGTCGTAAATTTGAATGACATTGGGGTGTTGATCTATCAGATTTACTGAAGCTTCTTTATGCTGCGGCAAAGGATTTGCTTGGACGTTTGGATTAGTATCTTTGAAGGATAGCATTCCGCTCTTCACTAATCGTTGGACGTCAATCTTGAAAGAGAAACAGTTCTCAATATTGTGACCTGGTGCCCCCTGATGATAGGGACAAGATTGGTCAGCCTTATACCATGGTGAGGAACTGTTTGTAGGATTTGGAGGACTCCTTGTCTGAATGAGTCCTTTTGCCAGTAATGTTGGAAACAATTCCGCATACGGCATTGGTACGGGGTCAAAGGCAGGATACCTTGGAGCCCGATTGTTGTAATTTGGAGGTCGAACCTGCTCCTGAGGTTGCTGCGACCTTTGTTGAATTTGTTGTTGCGAGACCTGAGGTTGATAAGCTGGCGCTGAGTTAACAACCGGAGTTATTGCAGCAACTTGAGGTCAGAATTTCTTCTTGATTTTGTGCAAGACATTGCTGACATCTTGATCCTTTTTCTTCTGGAAAGAACTTCCATACTTCCTTGGACCAACAGAAGATTCTGGTTCTTTGTTCAAGCGTCCTTCTCGAACTGCTTCTTCTAAACGCACACCCATGTTTACCATCTCGGTAAAGTCACTTGGTGCACTTGCAACCATTCGTCCGTAGTAAAATGGACTTAAAGTTTTGAGATAGATTTTTGTCATTTCTTTCTCTTCAAGTGGTGGACAAATTTGAGCAGCAACTTCACGCCATCTCTGAGCGTATTCCTTGAAGCTTTCTCTATCCTTTTGAGTCATGGCCCGGAGTTGATCTCTGTCGGGAGCCATATCCAGATTGTACTTATACTGTTTGACGAAGGCCTCTCCGAGGTCTCGAAAAGTACGAATCTCTGAACTGTCCAAGTTCATGTACCATTTGAGTGCAGCACCAGTTAGGCTGTCTTGAAAATAATGAATGAGCAATTGTTGATTATCAGTCTGAGTTGACATTCTTCGAGCGTACATCACAAGATGACTTTGTGGGCATGAATTCCCTTTGTACTTCTCGAATTCTGGTACTTTGAATTTGTGAGGAATCTTAACATTTGGAACCAGACAGAGGTCTGCAGCATTCTTTCCAAATAGATCTTGTCCTCGAAGAGTCTTGAGTTCCTTCTGCATTTGCAGAAACTGTTCCTGGAACTCGTCCAATCTTTCATACACGCCAGCATCCTCACTTGGAGCGTGATGATATACTTGTCCACCCTGCGGGGGAAAAGTATGCATAATCGGCTGTGGAGAAGCCATGACAGCAGATCTTGGAATCTCAGCGGTCTGTTGTGCGAAACCCATTGTCGTTGCTCTTGGAACTTCAATTTCCAGAGGTTTGTAACCCTCCGGTGGACGCATATCCATGGTGACTTTTGGAGCTTCAGAAGCTGGAGGTATGTACCCTTCTGGAGTAAAGTTATACGGCATGCCCCAAGGTCGATCAGGCGGCATGGTATACTGAGGAATGGGAGTAGAAACAATCTCGGAAACCACAGTCCTTTGTGGTTCTTCTGGCGTTGGTCGATTCTGCGCAACTACCAGGGCTTCTACCATACTATTGAGTCTTTCAACAGTACCTTTGAGAGTATTAATCTCTTCTCTGAGCTCTTCATTCTCTTGCTCAAAGTCTTCCATTCTTTTGTATGGATGAGACAGCTTGAAAGTCTTGGTTCACCTCCTTCTCCTCCTCTCTTTCTGGAGAAAGGAAAGTGACTATTAGATCCGCGACAATTCTCGTGTCAGTGCGTACGACTAAAGCGATGCATGATATGCAATTAAGTTAATATTTTTCAAGGAAACACCATAATTACGTTATGAAACATCAAACTTTTATTAATTAAGCGAAAACGCCGTTTTTACGCACTTTGAAAATGGAAATACAGAGAAACAGAGAGAAAGGACTCTAAAACTTTGACGAAGAGCCGACTTCACGTTCTAACATCTTCTTCTGTTTCTTGAGTTGAGCGTTCTCTGACGTGAGCTGATCGATGATCCAGGAAGCAGGAGGGATATGATGAGAAAGTGATGATTGTGTCACTTGTCGATCGAGTACTTCAAGTAACTCATCCTTCCTTCTTAGGATGTTATGAATCTCAACATTTTCCGTGTTGACAATTCGATACTTGTTCCTCCAAGCATTCCTTTCTTGGCATACCTTGTTTAATGCCGCTTGCAGTTTTTCAACATCGGTGGAGAAAAGGTAAATTGGTTCCCTTAGGGGAATAGGTTCTTGATGTTGATATGGCATCCTGAGCTTGAATGCTCTGACGCGTACCCATTGAAGGTAAGGATCCAGGGAGATGCAAAGATGTTTTCCTAACAATCTTCTCCCTTTGCTGTGAACAAGACGCCAGGCTTGGACAATTTCCTTCTTCAGCATGTTGCCATGATCGTCGATGTTCTTGAAGAACAGACCCTCCAATTGAATGTTACTTGGTATATTTTTCATGGGATAGCCGTATTGACGACGGGCTAAAGCTGGATTGTAACTAATTCCTCCCTTAGTTCCAATAAGGGGTATGTTGGGAAAACTTCCGCAACTGAAGATGATCTTGGTTTCGTCGTTGTCAGGACTACACCAATCAATGTCTGTATGAGTGAGAGACATGATTTTCTGTGACCAGTAAAGGCCATCCCTCATGTTCCAGAAAGTGCTAGACTTTGGTAGGTGTTAAACGAACCATTCGTATAACAACGGTACGCAGCATGTGATTAATCCTCCTCGCTGCAGGTTTCTTGAATGCACAGAGTGATAAGCATCCGCAAGCAAGGTTGGAACTGGATTTCCAATTAAGAAGATCTTAATTGCATTGATCTCGACGAAATCGTTAATGTTAGGAAACAAAAACAATCCGTAGATAAGCAAAGCCAAGATTTCCTCAAAAGCATTCATGTCTTGGATGCTGACGAAGTACCGAGCTTGATCAAACAGGAATTTGGAGGGCAATCCTTGAATTCCTCCTCTACTCACCATATGAGTTCTGATGTCGACTACGTTCAAAGGAGTATGTCATACCCCAAAATTTGCCCTCATATAATTGCAAATGTCATTTTATTTCGATTAAGTGACATAGCACAGTTGGTAAGAATTTGCGGGTAAAAGGTACAAGAGCGAGAGGTCCCGAGTTCGAACCCCACTACTAACATTTTTTCCCTTTTATAAGTTTTTAATTTTACTTCTAACTTTATTCACATTTATTCAAAAATTCACAAAAATTGTTTTCTTTTTATATTTAAATAGTATTTTCGTTTTTATTATTTATTATTTATTAAAAAATATTTTTTTTACTTTATTCACATTTTATTCACAAAAATATCCAAAAAAATCATAAAATAAAAATTTTGAAAGATTTTGTTCTCCTTTTCTTTTTTTAGATGGTAATCTCTATTTTAGGAGAGAATTTATATAATTGGTTAAAATAATTATAAATTTAAATCAAACAATATTTGATTTTGGATTTTTATTATTTTAATTGATTGTTGATTTTGTTCTCTCTTAATCATTCTAACCTAATATTTTTCCTATATAAACCAAAAATTTCTAACCTATAAAAGGAACTAACCATTAACCCTATTCGCTTACCCTCACGCATGTACAGTACAATCCAACAATTAACCTTTTTTTTTCACCGTACAGGAATCTCCAAAACTAACAACGTTCCTCTTGACTTTCGCCTGACCATACACTAATCCTTTCCAACCTTCATCAATAACAGTATAACAAATATCATAACATCATCGAAGAATTGGAAGAGGATAATATCTATTCTCACTGCAATTGATATTTTTCTTCCATAGATGTTTTTGTTCTTTTTTTCAGGATTACGAAAAAGGGAGATGAATGCATTCGAAGCCCTGTTCACGAAGCAAGACGCAAACATTCATTAATCCTCATGAACAATTCAACCTAAAAAGGAGGAAGAGGGATCGCAGATCACAACCGCCGCTCAACTTCAACAGAACAAATCAGCGGCATACACCTACTACTTCAGGCTCAAACCGAACAACAACAACAAATCACCACCGACCGTTCACCCTCCGCACAACACTGGCCGCGACTCCGGCCGTGAACCAACCTTCAATTCACCAATTTCCGATGCACAAACATCGACACCGACGAGATTCTCTCAAACCTGTTTCAATCAAACGCATCAACGAAAACAACAACCAACTGCCAAGAATCCATTACATGAAGTTCATTGCAAATTTCAATACAAATCTTTAATTTTTCTTGTTCTCTCTTCAGCTGTCTTACAGGAAATCAAAGAAAAAGGAAAAGAATGCATGCCGTTGCTAACGAGGATTGACAAACTCAGGCCAAAATCACGCAGCAACAAATCGGTACATCACCGACATCATCGCTCGGTACAACTCAAAGTATTGACTCATTTGGATCGTAAATCACCGACAAATTGCAACACACGCGGCTTCTCATCAAATCGACCCGACTCGAAGTAGAAGCACACCATCACGCCACCATACAGCAACACATTCGCGCCGGATCTTCCATCATCAACGCACCTGATTAAGCAACACTATTCGACATTCATAACTTGTGCATGCATGGATTAATCTAACGTTTCAGAGCCTACAATTCCATGGCGAACCTTCAAGATTCGACCACACCTGATTCTAGCATTCAGGGTTCTTCCGACTACGAGCCATATCAGATCAAAAGCTAAGTCCTATTCTATACTTATTTAAATATTTGTTATTTTGCTTCTTTTATTTAAAATTAGGGTTTACCTTCAAATGATAATGAACTCCGTCTACACTCACCCCTCTGTTTATTCTTTCTTTTTCAATTTCCAAGGTTTGTCGAATGCCAAAGCTACGCCATGGGTAACCCTAAACCCTAAATCTTTTCTGTTTTCTTGTATTATTACTTGTGCCAAACCTTTTTGGGGATCCGCTGGTTTCAATTTCCCCTCCCCTTTATTGCTTTATATACTGCGTGGTTAGTAATTTAGGGAGTGCAAATTTAAACTGGATTAGAGTCATTAATTATAAGATAAATAACTGAATTGAACCACGTAATTGTTGCACACACGCACTCTTTTGGGGTAACCTCTTTGTTGCCTTGTTGCCTGTTGCCTTGTTGCCTGTTGCCTTGTTGCCTTGTATTTTGTGCAGAATAGCCAGTCCCTCGAATACGAGGATACCTCAGCCATGTTGCCTCGATTAAAGGTCATGGTCCCTAATGATGCTGCCTTCGATACACTAACATGACCTCGACCCTCGAAAGTTGCCTACGGAAAAGGCTGAGGTATCTTCCGGTTACCTACGAAAGGCTATTCTGATCCTTCCTCTTAGACTACCTGCCTCTCTATGGCATGGGTCAGTCTTTGAGCGAATGATAATTCGATAACCCTTCTACCTCCAAACGAAAGGCTTCCTGCCCTCTTATGGCAAGGATTGACCCTTTCATTCCGAAAGGCTAAAAAGAGACCTATCATCTGAGTTTAAGGTAATTGCCCCTAATTGCCTTGCCATGCTCTATTTTCTATATTCTTTCTCAAAATTCTTCAAAAACTGGCTACGCTCATTTACGAGCTGAAGTCCATTTTTTGTCCTCTTTCATCTACATTTTCTGAAAACGAGCAAGCAAAGCAATTAAGAGCCCATGGAAAACCATGGATGCAAAGGGTGCCTTACACCTTCCCTTTGCATAAATTACCCCCCGAACTCAGATTTCTTTTAAAGGTTTTTTTCTGTTTCTTTTAGCCTTTCTAACTTGTTTGGATAAAATAAAAGTCGGTGGCGACTCATGCTTAACCGCGACATTTCGATCGATAAAAAGTCAGTTCACCGTATTACAGAACTGGCGACTCTGCTGGGGATTTTTCGATAAAAGAGAGGTTACCTTAAAAGTTTAGGATCACTTAATTGTATTCTATTGTTTGCTTTGCTTGCTTTATTTTTCAGGACTGTTTTGGGAATTAACTGAAGGACGAATCCTACACCCGGATTCAAGTACACTTAAGATTAGGAGTGGCATAGTCATGGCGACCTCTTTCACATATGTGGGAGATGAGTCAATATGAAGTTCACGCTTGAGTTAGGACTCCATAGCATATGCACACCTTTCTCAATTGAGGGGGGTCTATGTATGTGTCTGTGGGTGCGCCGGAGCTCAAGGACCTTTAGTTACCCTTAACCCATCCTGGCCTTTAGGAACGTAGTGGGGGGACTACCCTTGACAAATGTTAAGGACTAGTCGCTACCCGATACTACAATTCAGATAGGTTCTTTCTCAAAGTATCATTGTATGGTGCGAATGCATCATGTCCGAGGGTGCTTTAGAAGGGCTGACAATTCTGGATAACTTGTAGAACCCGTTGCTGAAATCTCCTTATCCATAGAAATACCCTTGGGAAGGACACCTGATCAGACTCCATGCAAGCCTTAAGTCAAAAAATTGTGTGACTTGTGTGACTTGTTTGTGTTTGCTACTAACCTTTGTTCTTTGCAGGTTTTGTTAAAAGGACGTGTTTGCCCTTACTCTCTCACACTATGCCTAATGAATTGTATTCGCATAACATTCATGACGTCATGACATCATAAGCATAACATGATTTAACTAACCCTTTCAAGGATCTTAGGGATTTAGGGCGCGCAATTTCAGGTGCTCTTATCAAGGACTGAATCCCTATCAAGGGGCAAGAGGATTTATTTTCCTCTGGCTACATACCTTCCAATTCAGAGACATTCTACCTATCAAGGGGCAAGAGGATTTATTTTCCTCTGGCTACATACCTTCCAATTCAGAGACATTCTACCTATTAAGGGGCAAGAAGATTTAATTTCCTCTAGCCATGTACCTTCAAATTCAGAAGTACCCCGAATCAGAGGCGATGACCCACTCGATATGGTGAGCTTGATTCTCAAAGAAAGACGTTCAAAGACAAAATTCAGATTTCTTCAAGACAAACACGCGACCAAATCATTTTCTAACGTTGCTAACTAAATGCCTAAAGATCCTTGAAAATATTGCATTTGCATTCATAACATCGCATAACAGGTTTTTCACAACAGGTATCTCATCCTCTCTTGTTGTTTACTTCAGCATAAATGGATTTCGAGCAATCAGTCAAACACCTCCAGGCTCGGAATACCCGATCCCAGACTTTGATTCTGAACTCACCCAAGGGGCAAGAAGAATTGAAGGCACTCCTATTCTTGGGGTACAATTACAATGCGAGATGCGCTTATTATTCGAACAATCCTGGTTATGGTGTAAAGGATGGTAGACCGCTGAAGCGTGCGATTAAAGATTTAATCATGACACTCAAATCAGAAAAGACCACGACAATGAAGTCACGACAACTGAGTCACGACAACAAAGTCACGACAACTGAGTCACGATAATGGAATCACGACAACTGAGTCACGATAATGGAATCACGACAACTGAGTCACGATAATGGAATCATGACAACTGAGTCACGATAATGGAATCACGACAACTGAGTCACGACAACAAAGTCACGGCAACTGAGTCACGATAATGGAATCACGACAACTGAGTCACGATAATGGAATCATGACAACTGAGTCACGATAATGGAATCACGACAACTGAGTCACAACAATCAATTCACTCATACGATCCAGACGCTCAGGGCAATCGAGCCAACGAATTCTAACACCTACTATAAACCCAATGCGAGGTGCGCGTACCATTCCAACAGTCTTGGACATTACATAAACAATTACTGGACATTAAAGAATAAGATTCAAGATCTGATCAATGACGGAGAAATCAAATCCAACCCTCCTGAAACTCCTGTGGTGATCACCGCTCCTATGCCTAGTCATGACAAGATGGATTGACGTCTAGAGGGATGAACTTTTGGATCATTAGGTCTACTTTCATTTGCATATTTCTTTTCTGTTTGTTTAAACATTCGAATCATGATAGACATTATCTGTTTTAATAATTATCATCAGTGCATTGCATATGTTTGTCTTGAATTAATTATTTCGCCATCACTCATTTTAAATTATGTCTTTACTTTGCATATGTTTTGTGATATTCAACTCCTGCTAAAGTTGTATACCTTTTGAGGGAGGATGACGAAACGATACCGCAACCTCATACAATATGCTTTTGAACGGACTATGCTGACGATGTACAGGCATTGTTTTAATTCCTAAACAGTGGAGATATAAGGATGTTAATCCCTTGTCAACCCCTTTTGAGCCTAAGAAGTAGAAGTTTCTTTCTTGTGCTAATTAAAACCCTTGATCATAACCTGGGGCAGGGTAGTTCTCAGTTAATCTGGTTGTACATTCTGTTTTAAGAGAATCATTCAGTACACCTTTCAACAAAGGTTTCAATCACAAGCGTTCACCCGCACACATCAAAGAACTGTTGGAGATGTCAATCAAAAGACAATGACGGTTCATCAATCATCAAACAAGGCAGTCAATATCTTTCAAAAAAAAAATGGAAAAAACATATATACAAAGAAAAGCCTGCTAAGTCAAAAATCAAAAAGATGGCTTAGGCAAAAATCAAGGCATCCCGCTGACTGTAAGCTCAAAAGAGACAGTTCAGGCAAAAGTTAGGGATATCAAAAAGATGAAAGAAGAGAAGTCAATAAATTCCTGAACAACACAATGATGTGACTACCAAAAGGAAGAAGTGACTGCCATCTCAAAAGTTCTCTCTGCTTGTGAACCGTCATCATTATCAAAAGTGCAAATCCAAAAGTCTCTTGGAACCTGAATGCATAAGTCGAATCAACTGAGCTTAGGGTTGAAGATCATCACGAAGAGGGGTGGGTACAATCAAATTTTGAGCCTTTATCCTTTATTTCTTAAACCGTGAACCAAGCCACGTTACAACCCTTAAAAGTCCTAACTGAAGCATGGTTAGTTCGAAAGCATACTGTCACCAAAAAGGTATCCTGACTCCTTAAGGTTTACCAAAAATGCTGAGTTGACACTTCGTTTTTTACCAACATCACGTTTTTATAAACATTGTGCTTTTACATATCCAATTTTAATGTTTTCAACAAACTCAAGACAAACGTATGCATTGCATCTCATGAATTCATTATTAAACAAATTCTGCTACATAATTTCAAACGTTAGCAGCTGAAAGAACTTGCACAGGGTACAACTAATGACTGAAAGTTAGTCCGACAGACGAGGCTACTCCGAGAAGCAGTGTCTCCTACGTATACAAGGGGCATGACATGCTTTGTCCAATCAATCGGGGGCAATTAAGTCAAGATTCGAAGAATCTCTTAAAAACCAAAAAGTCAAAGGCATTTCCCAATCAATCTGGGGCAATCAAGTCAAGATTCCGAGAATCTCTCATGGATGCTCGAACAATCAGGGGCATGCATCCAAGAATATCTAAAGCTACTCCCCAATCAACGTGGGGACATTATCTTGAGCCTATGATTACTAGGGACATATCGCCCATGGTGCACATCTCGTAAAGTCCTCGCGAGGCGAATCTTTCCAAAGTCCCTACTAACTGGGGCAAATCTATGCAAGTCCAGTTTGACAGCTTGATCAATACTCAGTAGGGTGTCCTAAATCGAATGGTAGTTACTACAATACTGGGGGCAATTTTCAAGACACCCATGTCTCCCCACAGAGCCGGGTTCACAAGATCATATCCCCACAGAGTAATCCTCAAAGAAGATATCTTTGAACATACTCGTCCCGACAAAGACATGGCTCCCCACTAGAGTTTACATCTTCAACACCATCGGTTCTCCGACACGTTGCTCTTCTCCAACATGGCTTACTAATATCTTTATCCCCAATCAGGGTCCATCAAGTTGCTAATCATCCCCAAGCAAGAATCATAAATTCCCAGCTGAGCATCTTCAAACAAGATTAGACATTAAAATCACAAAGACATAGAGATTCATTTTCTCAATCAAGACAACATAAATTATGTTCACATATCATATGTCATAAACACATTCATACATTTTGCATACCTTACCTCATAATGAACTCATCCATAACATACAAAGTTTCTCGTTTATTTTGAGGGATTCATTACATAATACATGCATCATGACATTGCATAAAAACTAACTATACCTATTGCAGGATACAGGTACAGACAAAGGAACGAAATCTCCAATTTTCCAAGATCTAATTCAGCTACTACGAATGGTACTGACACGGTCAACGCTCGAAGATCTAATTCATTTACCACGAATGGTAATGACACGGTCATTTTCAAAGATCTAATTCGGTTACTACGAACGGTACTGACACGGTCAACTCTCAGAGATCTAATTCTATCATCACGAACGGTGTAGACACGATCACTGACCTTTCCAGTCTAATTCAGCTACTACGAACGGTACTGACACGACAAAAGATCTAATTCAGTTACTACGAACGGTACTGACACGGTCAACCCTCAAAGATCTAATTCTATCATCACGAACGGTGTAGACACGATCACTGACCTTTCTAGTCTAATTCAGTTACTACGAACGGTGCTGACACGACAAGAGATCTAATTCCATTATCACGAACGATGTGGACACGATCAACTATTTCCTAAGTCTAATTCAGTTATTACGAATGGTACTGACACGACAAAAAGATCTAATTCAGTTACTACGAACGGTGCTGACACGATCGACCTTCAAAGATCTAATTCTATCATCACGAACGGTGTAGACACGATCATCTTCCAAAGTCTAATTCAGTTACTACGAACAGTGCTGACACGACCAACTCCCCAAAAATCTAATTCATCTACTACACGATCAACATTCAAACAACTACTTCTCAAACACTTCATTCTCGACATCTGGATGGCATCTTTAAGCCCATCTCCAACAAATACTCCTCAATACAAAAAATTTCAGCCTAATGCACGACATTCCAGACATCTACGGATGCAATTTGGATTAGTCTAACGCACGACTCATCCATCAGCCTAACGCACGGCATTCCAGACATCTACGGATGCAATTTGGATTAGTCTAACGCACGACTCATCCATCAACCTGACGCACGGTTTTCCAAACATCTGAGGATGCAATTGAGAATAGTCAAACGCACAATTTATTCTTCAACCTAACGCACGGTTTTCCAGACATCTGAGGATGCAATTGAGAATAGTCTAACGCATGATTTATTCTTCGACCTAACGCACGGTTTTCCAGACATCTGAGGATGCAAGCTAGACCCAGTCCAACGTACGACTCAACCTAAGTCTAAGGCTCAGAAACAGTCTAACGTACGACACATTCTGACTCTCTAGTATATCAAGTCGAATGGCATCTTCAAACCCATCTCCATCATAGATCTTCTCCAAACATCTGGATGGCATCTTCAAGCCCATCTCCGACAAAAGTCCCTACTTCAGCTAGGGCAAATTTCTTGGTATTCTAGTGTTCAATCATCTTCCACCTTCAGATACCGACTGGCCTACAAACCATTCTACATCTTCAGGTTTAAGATAATTGAACAGGGGCAGCTGTCATACCCCAAAATTTGCCCTCATATAATTGCAAATGTCATTTTATTTCGATTAAGTGACATAGCACAGTTGGTAAGAATTTGCGGGTAAAAGGTACAAGAGCGAGAGGTCCCGAGTTCGAACCCCACTACTAACATTTTTTCCCTTTTATAAGTTTTTAATTTTACTTCTAACTTTATTCACATTTATTCAAAAATTCACAAAAATTGTTTTCTTTTTATATTTAAATAGTATTTTCGTTTTTATTATTTATTATTTATTAAAAAATATTTTTTTTACTTTATTCACATTTTATTCACAAAAATATCCAAAAAAATCATAAAATAAAAATTTTGAAAGATTTTGTTCTCCTTTTCTTTTTTTAGATGGTAATCTCTATTTTAGGAGAGAATTTATATAATTGGTTAAAATAATTATAAAATTAAATCAAACAATATTTGATTTTGGATTTTTATTATTTTAATTGATTGTTGATTTTGTTCTCTCTTAATCATTCTAACCTAATATTTTTCCTATATAAACCAAAAATTTCTAACCTATAAAAGGAACTAACCATTAACCCTATTCGCTTACCCTCACGCATGTACAGTACAATCCAACAATTAACCTTTTTTTTTCACCGTACAGGAATCTCCAAAACTAACAACGTTCCTCTTGACTTTCGCCTGACCATACACTAATCCTTTCCAACCTTCATCAATAACAGTATAACAAATATCATAACATCATCGAAGAATTGGAAGAGGATAATATCTATTCTCACTGCAATTGATATTTTTCTTCCATAGATGTTTTTGTTCTTTTTTTCAGGATTACGAAAAAGGGAGATGAATGCATTCGAAGCCCTGTTCACGAAGCAAGACGCAAACATTCATTAATCCTCATGAACAATTCAACCTAAAAAGGAGGAAGAGGGATCGCAGATCACAACCGCCGCTCAACTTCAACAGAACAAATCAGCGGCATACACCTACTACTTCAGGCTCAAACCGAACAACAACAACAAATCACCACCGACCGTTCACCCTCCGCACAACACTGGCCGCGACTCCGGCCGTGAACCAACCTTCAATTCACCAATTTCCGATGCACAAACATCGACACCGACGAGATTCTCTCAAACCTGTTTCAATCAAACGCATCAACGAAAACAACAACCAACTGCCAAGAATCCATTACATGAAGTTCATTGCAAATTTCAATACAAATCTTTAATTTTTCTTGTTGTCTCTTCAGCTGTCTTACAGGAAATCAAAGAAAAAGGAAAAGAATGCATGCCGTTGCTAACGAGGATTGACAAACTCAGGCCAAAATCACGCAGCAACAAATCGGTACATCACCGACATCATCGCTCGGTACAACTCAAAGTATTGACTCATTTGGATCGTAAATCACCGACAAATTGCAACACACGCGGCTTCTCATCAAATCGACCCGACTCGAAGTAGAAGCACACCATCACGCCACCATACAGCAACACATTCGCGCCGGATCTTCCATCATCAACGCACCTGATTAAGCAACACTATTCGACATTCATAACTTGTGCATGCATGGATTAATCTAACGTTTCAGAGCCTACAATTCCATGGCGAACCTTCAAGATTCGACCACACCTGATTCTAGCATTCAGGGTTCTTCCGACTACGAGCCATATCAGATCAAAAGCTAAGTCCTATTCTATACTTATTTAAATATTTGTTATTTTGCTTCTTTTATTTAAAATTAGGGTTTACCTTCAAATGATAATGAACTCCGTCTACACTCACCCCTCTGTTTATTCTTTCTTTTTCAATTTCCAAGGTTTGTCGAATGCCAAAGCTACGCCATGGGTAACCCTAAACCCTAAATCTTTTCTGTTTTCTTGTATTATTACTTGTGCCAAACCTTTTTGGGGATCCGCTGGTTTCAATTTCCCCTCCCCTTTATTGCTTTATATACTGCGTGGTTAGTAATTTAGGGAGTGCAAATTTAAACTGGATTAGAGTCATTAATTATAAGATAAATAACTGAATTGAACCACGTAATTGTTGCACACACGCACTCTTTTGGGGTAACCTCTTTGTTGCCTTGTTGCCTGTTGCCTTGTTGCCTGTTGCCTTGTTGCCTGTTGCCTTGTTGCCTTGTATTTTGTGCAGAATAGCCAGTCCCTCGAATACGAGGATACCTCAGCCATGTTGCCTCGATTAAAGGTCATGGTCCCTAATGATGCTGCCTTCGATACACTAACATGACCTCGACCCTCGAAAGTTGCCTACGGAAAAGGCTGAGGTATCTTCCGGTTGCCTACGAAAGGCTATTCTGATCCTTCCTCTTAGACTACCTGCCTCTCTATGGCATGGGTCAGTCTTTGAGCGAATGATAATTCGATAACCCTTCTACCTCCAAACGAAAGGCTTCCTGCCCTCTTATGGCAAGGATTGACCCTTTCATTCCGAAAGGCTAAAAAGAGACCTATCATCTGAGTTTAAGGTAATTGCCCCTAATTTCCTTGCCATGCTCTATTTTCTATATTCTTTCTCAAAATTCTTCAAAAACTGGCTACGCTCATTTACGAGCTGAAGTCCATTTTTTTCCTCTTTCATCTACATTTTCTGAAAACGAGCAAGCAAAGCAATTAAGAGCCCATGGAAAACCATGGATGCAAAGGGTGCCTTACACCTTCCCTTTGCATAAATTACCCCCCGAACTCAGATTTCTTTTAAAGGTTTTTTTCTGTTTCTTTTAGCCTTTCTAACTTGTTTGGATAAAATAAAAGTCGGTGGCGACTCATGCTTAACCGCGACATTTCGATCGATAAAAAGTCAGTTCACCGTATTACAGAGTAGTTGCAGCAATGATAACGTCATCAGGATTCTTTTCCAAACCGGAGTACGGATCTTGCGCGTACACGGGTATTTCAATCAGACGAGAGTACTCCTCTAACGTAGGCATGAGCTGATAATCTGGAAAGGTGAAGCAGTGATACGTTGGATCGTAAAACTGTACCAAGGTGGGAAGGATCCCATCCACAATGTTGGTATTGAGCAAAGGCAGAAGTTTTCCATACTTCTCCTTGAAAGCCTGGGGATTGACCACCAGTTTTCCGAGCTTTCCCAGTTCCTCGACCTGGGGAATCTTGAAGGTGTATTTCCTAGCTCTCTTTCTTCCGTAATCCATGGTATAGATCCTTAAGTCCTTTCTCCGTTTCTCTCTTTCTATGAAGTTCAAAACGTTCGTTATTTAGTTTCCTTGAAAAACGACTCGAAAAAGACTCTTTTTGTTTTTAGTTGTTTGTTAATGAATGATGCATGAATGCATGAATGCACACACAAGAGTTTTAAACAAACATGGCGTTGAAGGGTATAGTGGTCATGAAGTCAAAACGCAATCCCCGCCCCAATGGTAAACTAAGGATAAGGATTTTTGTACCTGTAGAACGGGTTCTAGGGGTCTCAGAGTTTTTGCTCAACCTTAAAGATACGTTGATTGGTATCTATAAGAGAGTTTTCTCTGAGTGTAGTATCTGCGTGACAATTACTTCCGTAATCACCGCTCTACGTCCTAAAAAAAAGGCTTTAAGTGGGGTTAATGTGTTTCTAGGTCCTCCTGGTACAAATCAGTCTCGGAATGCAGTGGCGCAGTTAATCACAACCAGCCAGGCAAATCCCAAGAGTAGAATTGTGAACCAAGATTAGAGGGCCTTCACCGGGAAGACATCCTCCATCCTATCTTATGTTGCACTCAAATCCGGGTATAGGATTTCTCACCACAAGGGGGAATCAAGCCCTTTCCCGATACAGAATAAACAAAGTAAACAAATATATATGCAACAATCACATGAAATGACACAGAGGTTAGGCAGGACCTCTCTTGTTTGAGGGGGAATTTGGCATCCCTAATTCCTCATTGGGGCTGGACCAGCAACAGGTCAACCATTGGTTTGGATGAAAAACCAAGGTTTTTAACACTTATATCCCCAGCAGAGTCGCCATTTTTCTGGTGGTGGTCGTTTTCTTTTACCTCCCCGTTTCACTTGGGAGGACGGCACGCTAAACCCTTCACGCGAAATTTGGAAGGAGGATGCGCCCGTGGTGGGATGAATTTTATTTCCGTTCTTCCTACGATATCACACGAACTTTCTTATTTGTCCTACGAGTAGGAAAGGGGAAAAAAGATCTCAACTAAACCCTAGGAGTTTGCTAAGTGTGGGGATTTCACCTAGACTAGAAATTCTGGAGTCCGGGAGGTCGGTTATACATAGGGAAGTGTTTAAACACCCTACATATCTGTAGTACTCTACAGGAACCTTCTCTGTGTCATTGTGATTGTGTTTATTGCTAAAGATTGGGAAAGTTTCTCCTTTGTGTTAGGAGAAGGAATTGAATTGATTTTAAAAGACAGACAGACAGACAAACTGACTATTTTTTGGTATTTTATTAGCTCACTGAGATTCCTTGTGAACCTCATGCCTACATATCCCTAGTGGAAGTCAGAGCTTAATGTAGTTCGGGGAACTAACTAGGGAAATTAAATATTTTTGGTGCCTTGCTTGAAGCTCAAGGTTGAAGCTTGAATTAAATCTCTGTCTACAGTAAAGAGACATGAAATCATCTTTACAGAGAGGTATTTGTACTATTCTACCACAAACATTTAAAGAGTGACAGAATAACTGAATTCATTTCATTCAAGAGGGGGACCTTACTTGTGTATGTGCAAGTATACCAGTCAAATGCCTCTTAAATGAAAGAAAGATGCTCATCCAAATTAGGGAAAGTTACCACATGTCTGGGTTTTACTGCCAGCTCATGCCTTTCAAAATCCTAAATGGGAGACTTGATTAAAATTGAAATGAAAAGTTTGTTTGTTTGAATGTGGTAGAGTAGTAAAAATATCTCTCTATAGAGATAAGCTATGTCTATCTACTGTATAAAAGATTTGACTTTAGCTGGCTTGTATGAGGCCCAAGCTTGAGGCTTTTTGATTGATTTATTAATATTATTGACTCTGGGAGATGACTCCACTGGGGATTAATTACAGGGTATTTTTGTGTTCTGTACAAAGCCCAGAATTGAGGCTGACTCTACTTAGGGAGACTCTATTTATGTGCCTTGTACAAAGCCCAAGGTTGTGGCTAACTGCTGAAGATAACTGAATTTTTGAGACTATGAATGACTCTATTTTGTGTGCCTTGTACAAAGCCCAAGGTTGTGGCTGACTCTAGCTAGGAAAAAAAACAATATTTTCTGCCTTGTACAAAGCCCAAGGTTGTGGCTGACTCTTAAATAAACTGAGTATGGGTGACTCTATGGGGAAAAGATCCTAGGTGTTAGGAATCTTTGACACATGAAAATATGGTTTATCTGCCTTGTACAAAGCCCAAGGTTGTGGCTACTGAGTGATGAAGAACTCACCGGGGAGACTCTATTATCTGCCTTGTACAATGCCCAAGGTTGAGGCTGACTCTTGACAGGGGAGTTTTATTGTTTGGGTGCCTTGTATGAAGCCCAAGGTTGAGGCTAACTATTTTTGTTGGTTTTGACTCTACTTAGGAGATTTTATTTATTGAAAGACTATTTTTCTTTGGAAGCTAACCCTTTCCAGGGATTTTGACTCAGCTGGTGAATTTGTCTGTTAAAAGACTGACTTTATCATGTTTTTGGAGGCTGACCCTTTCCAGGGGTTTTGACTCTTTTTGGGGAAATTATCTCCTAAGAGAAATGAATCTTTATTTATTTTGACATTTTTTATTAATTGACTTTGGAGGCTAACCCTTTCTAGGGGTTTATATTAAAAATGAAAGAATGTGTGGAAGCTAACCCTTTCCAGGGATTTTATTGAAATGGAAGAATGTGTGAAAGCTAACCCTTTCCAGGGAATTTATTGAAATGGAAGAATGTGTGGAAGCTAACCCTTTCCAGGGAATTTATTGAAATGACTGGCAGAAAGATTATCTAGTGGAGACTTCTTGTTTAAAGCCCAAGATGAAGGCTGACACATGCTGAGGAGAAAATAAACATAGATCCTAGACTCTGCTAAGGAAGATTGATGAAGATAAGGGTGACAGAGACTGTCCATGTCTCTCATTCCAAAAGGTGTACTCAATGCAAAATTGAGACAAACTTAGCTTGTTTGAAGTCTGGTTTAAATTGGAAGAAACTCACAAGGGTAGGCTAAAAGGTGACTAAAGACCTGTTCCTATGTTTATAAGAAACCTGATGGGTCCTTGTATACAAGCTCAAGAGGAAGCTAGAAATGCTTTTAAGAAGCCTGTGGGTCCTTGTACAAAGCCCAAGAGGAGGCTAATCGAGGGTCCTTGTTATAGCACAAGAGAAAGCTATGTAGTTTTGAACTTATTTTGGCTCTAAGCAAATGGGTAAGAGGTTTCACCGGGAATAATTCCTCTTTGGGTGGATGTGTCCTATTATTTTTGGATTCTAAGGTTTTTGCCAAGATGTTTCACCGGGAATAATTCATCTTGGGGGTTTGAACTACAGATCTCTAATTAGGAAAGAGCCTTCACCGGGAAGACATTCTCAATCCCAAGTCATATTCCTATAATATATATATAGTTTAACTGTCCTAAGGTTTATACTCAAACGTAGTTCTAAACTAAATATGCACAGTTTATATTTGACAGTAATTTAAATAAAGACTGTAAATTGAAAGCTTGTAAAGCCTAACCTGGATGGAGTGGAGGCCATTGAAGAAGTATGTACAGAGCCTCAACAGTAATTTTTGTTGTTTTGTTGATAATAGTTGAATATTTATGATAAACAGTTAATGGTTTTTGAAAACAGAAGAAGTGAAGATGGACAAAGGTCACATAGGTATCTGAAGAGTATCACCGGGAATAATGCCCTTCAAATACCAGAAGAATGTTTTGAAAACAGAAAGAAGATTTTGAAAATACAGTTTTGAAAACAAGCTAAGAAGAGAAGGTTTTTGGGACTTACACTCTATTAGAGGCCCAATACTTTACAGTACTGGTTATAAAAGCAAATTGAAAATGATTTGAAATGATATAAGGTTTTGTTGTTCGAAAACCTTAATCATTTGATTTATTCGGAGATTGAAAACAGTTTTGAAAATTGACAAAAGTCAACTTAATTAGGGTAAAAATAAAGACTTTTTAACTAATTAAGACCTAAACAATTAGGGTTTTATCATAAAATTATTTACAAAGTGATTAGGTTAAAATAAAGTGATAATATATATTTAAAGTATTTAAGAAAACACTTAAAAACATACTATTTTAAACCTAATTAAAATTCAAGAAATAAATAATATTTTTATGATTTTTTTGATTATTCACAAAATAGGTATATTAAATGATAAGTGTGTGAAAAATGAAGTGAAAATAAATTAATTTGATAGGTTAAATAAATATGTGAAGTTTGTGAGAAAATGAAAGAAATTGTGTGTTAAAAAAATAGTTTTGGCCCTTGGAGGGTTTGAACCCACGCCCTCTAGGTCACACACTCAAAACAAACACCACTGAGCCAACGCGCGTGTGGTGATAGTAACTTGCATTCATTTGGTTATGTTTCAAAACAACTAGTAAATCATTGAAAAATAAAAGAACCAAAAAGTCTGGGGCGAGGGGGATTCGAACCCCAGACTTGAGGCATGATGAGACTAAGGGCGTATGGGAGGCCACTAGGGCAAGTTTGTTCAGTCGTTTAAGGAACGCATACCATTCAAAATAAAATAAACTTTGGCCCCAGATTCAAATTTTGCGCGCCATGGCCATAGTCATCTTCTTCCTCGAGCTCAAAGATTTTCAAAATCCTAACTCTCTGATTTCTCAACTAAATGACATGATGTAAACATCAATCTTGTTCTAAATTTCCTCACGAATCCAGATATGTAACTAACATTTATTTATATGAACTATAGCTACCTAATTTCTCAGAAAACTCTAAGAACATATAAACCCTAAATTTGAAATTAAATGACAAACAAGATGAATAAATGCAAGATGATAGAGGGTTTTCAATCCTCTGATGATGCTAAACAAGATAGAATCGAGCTTTAACTCAGTGAGTGCTTAAATTAAAGAGGTGAAGTTCAGAAACTTACCTCTGAAAATGGAGGTCGTGAGGATGATTGAGAGCAACTGGGCTTGAATGAATGATCTCAATAGCTTCCCTGAGACTCAATGATGCTAACTGAATGCTTATTGGAGCTTGAATCCTTTTGAATTGCTCTATGGACCTCCCTCGATTTCAGCTTCAAGTGAACATGGAGGTTGTTGAATTTGGAGTTACAGATGAGCTGCAGCCATCTGGTTAGCTTCACTATGACCTGAGGAATGTGCCTGGATGATTGGCTTGGCTCAGAACCTCCTGAATTACTCCATGGACCTCCAACTGCAAATGCTCCAAAGTGAGAGCAACAATGGTGTTCCTCTCTTTACAGAAGTGATCCAGGTGCTTGGATCACCTCAAATGACCTCCCTTGAGATGTTAGAATGCTCACTTTCCAAAGATAAGCTCTGGTTTGAAGAAATCGATTCTTCTTGCCAAAGAACTTTGAAAAACAATGAACATGAGAAGAGAAAGAGAAAGCAAGGAATATGGTTGCTTTGGTGTGTTTTTTGAATGAGAATGAGGCCTCTATTTATAGGCAAATGTCTCAGTACTGATTGGGAGAGTGAGCTTGCTTAGTGAAGCAAGTTTGGTTTCTTAGCCATGAAGAAATTTCAAAGAATATCCAAGTGTGATCATTGCATTTTCGAGCCACCTCCCCTATCCATTGATTCTATCTGATCTTAGGGGACAATTCAGATGCAAAGTGAGCTCTAATTGGTTGGTGAGAAGATTCCTTGGGTGATTCATCAATTTGCCATAAATTCTCAAAAGTAATCATTACATAATCACATGTTCTTGTTTTAGGAATCTTCTTCAATTATCATGGCATGGTGAAAATGAATGCATGGCATTGTTTCAGACATGTTATGGGTCGTGTAGCATCCATTAGTGAAGCAAAATGCACAAAATTGCAAAGTTCCAATTTGCACATGACCTATAATTTTACTTCATGAGGCCAACTTTGAACAAGCATAACTCCTAGCTCAAATTGAATTTGGAGAAGGTTGAACACAATTTGGAAAGCCCTAAACATCTACTTCAAATCATTAGTTTATGTCTTCTTCAGAATCATTTGGGAAATTTGTGAAAAATGAGCCCAAAGTTGGATGAAAACTAGGTTAAAACACTTAGAAAAATTTCTAAGTGTTTATGACCTAAACTTCAAAATTTCCAAAACTTCATAAATGATTGATCTTTTGAAAAAAGTTCCTTTGTAAGATGTTGTTTTATTTTGCAAGATCTACAACTTTCATGTTGGAAGTTTTTTGAGTTGTGTAGGTGAAATTTTGAGTTCTCACCATGCCTTCAAAAACCCTAATTCCCGACTTTTTGCTCCTTGATGAATTTCTTTGAATTTCTTTGGTCAAATGACTTTGACATCCATATATTGATGATATTGATCTTTGAAAGTCATTTTTTGACCAAAAACCTTAAAAGTCAATGATGGTCCCACACAGTTGACTTTTCCTGACAAAGTGAATTTTTTGGGCTTTTGTGAAGAAACAAGATCTTCTCCTCAAATGAATGATGTAAATGGATTATATTGAGGTAGTAGAGATTCTTGAATCATGTCTTGAGTTTTGGATCCATGCCCTGATTAAAAGTCAACCATCCTGGTGAATTAGGTCAAAAACCCTAATTGTCGACCATATGAAAATAATGACTGTAGACTTTGAATTGAGGTGTAATGTCCAGTGGATCTTGTCATGTGAGTTATTTGAAGATGATTGATGTCTTTGAATGGTTCCCTGGGGCTTTTTAGGGTTTCCCAAAAGTGATCCCTGATTTTAGTCCTTGATAGGCTCCAAACCCTAGTCTGTTGATCTGAGTAATCCTGTGCTTAGATGACTGGGTGTCTTAATCAATCATAGGTGTAATAATGAGGCTTTTGAGTCTTATGATTGTATTAGAGACTAATCCTTCTATTGATTGATCCTTTGCCTGAGTTTTCTTGTCTTTGAACACCCTCGATTGAATGCCAGACTGCCCTGGGTACTTACTTTGACTTGATGAAAATCCTGAAGACATGTCATCTCAGGGGGGGTCAAAAATTAGGGTATGACACAACGTAAGCCTTCTCGGTTTTCCGTGAAGATAGGAGACTCAGGTAAGTGTGAAACAATCCATTTGAACAACAGAGGTGCACAACATACAATGATTCCACCGCCTTGGCGATTCCTATGATGGACAGAGAAATACATGTCACCAAGCAAAGTCGGAACAGGATTTCCAATCAGAAAGATCTTTATGGCGTTGATATCGACAAAGTCGTTGACGTTGGGAAACAGAACCAACCCATAGATGAGCAAGGCTAGTATAGCTTCAAAAGCTATCATGCTACCAGTTTCGATGAAATCAAAGGCTTTCTTTATTAGGAAGTGTGAAGTTAAACCCGGGAGGTTTCCTTTGGTAGTCCAATTACTCTCTACTTCAGATTTCTTCAAGTGGATACTTGCTGCAATGACGTGTGACTTAGGAATGGCTTCCAAACCATTGAAGGGTATTTTGTCAGACACAGGAATACCGAAAAGATTGGCATATTCTTCCAAGGTCGGTACCAACTGGTAGTCTGGAAAGGTGAAACATCGGTAGACGGGATCATAGAACTGAACCAGAGTTTTGAGAAGTCCTTCATCAACATGAGTGTTCAGGATAGGCAAAAGCTTTCCATAACTTTTCCTAAAATCGGAAGGATCTTGTACAGAAGATGCTAACTCTCTCAGTTTTTCCACATCAGGCGCTTTGAAACCGTACTTTTTGGTATACCTTTTTACCCCTTCCATAACTTAATCCTATAATGTTTGCAAAGAAAATCCTCTAAATCTTTGGAGAAATCATGTTTTTATGGAAAAAGATGGGTTTTTTAATGAATGTATGAATGTATGGATGCATGGATGCCACATATTCAAACATGGTAAAGCGAACATGGTAACGCAAACATGGTAACGCAAACATGGTACTACAAACATGGTAATACAAACATGGTACACATAGGTTCAAAGGTCCAGCGTCACGAGCATGAGGTCAGAGAACCAAACATGGGATAGTACTAGGGTTAATCACCTGCACAACATGTTCTACTTGTCATACCCCAGTTTTTGACCTAAGATACCACCTCATATTATCTGCATATGCATCATTTGCATCTCTAACAAATTGCATAGTTTGTGTTTGCTACTTGTGACTCAGCAGGATTAAATCAAGAAATCACTCATCAGTACAAGTAACAATCAATTAGGGTTTTGTTCTCCCTTCATCTCAAAAGAATTATCTTCATAAACAATCAACATTTGGTCCTCAAAAATTCATTTCAACAAGCTCAGGAACTTTGAATCAACCAGATTAGGGTTTTGACTAAAGACAGTATACTCCTGACTTTTGCTCAGGATTTGACCTAATGACTTGGGACATGATCACAAGACCCCAAGTACATCATTTTGACCTAATCCATTGGCTCAGGACATCTCCTACACAAGGATTGATCAACAGTGGAATTTCAAATCATTAGATTAGGATTTTTGAACTATCAGAGATCACATTTGGGAAACCCTAAAAATCCCCAGGAAGTCAATCAAAGGTTTCAATCATCTTCAAATAATCCCTATGACAACATCCAATGGAAATTGTGTCTCAATTCAAGATCCACAGTCATCAATTTCATCAGGTCGACAATTAGGGTTTTTGACCTAAGTCACCTGAACAACTGACTTTTTAATCAGAACATGGTGCCACAACTCAAACCATGGCTCAATATCCTCTAATGCCTCAATGTGATCCATTCATACCATTCATTTGGTGAGGATAGCCTGGTTCATTTGAAATCTCCAGAAGCGCGATCCGTCTGAAAAAGTAACTGTACAAGATCACCATTGACTTTTTGGAATTTTGGTCAACCATGACTTTTGAAGTTTCAAATCATCAATATATGATATATGAATTCATTTGATCAAGGAAAATCAAGAAAATCAATCAAGAATCAAAAAGTCAAAAGTTTGACTTTCCATACTTAGAAAAATTCTAAGTGTTTTTCAATGGTTTTTTCCAAACTTTGGAAGGGAATTTATCAAAATTTCACCTACAAACTGAAAAAAACTTCCAACATGAAAGTTGTAGATTTTGATCCAATAAACAACTTTGTCACATATGATGATTTTCCAAAAGATCAACCATTTAAGAGATATGGAGCTTCAAAGTTGGTATCTTTTGAAAATTTCACTTAAAATCTCATTTTCTTCAAAGTTCATGGATCTTTTTCACCCATTTCCTTAAAGGTCTTGAAGAAACTTTCATCTAGGGTTTTGAAGTGTGTAACATGAGCTTTCTAAAATGTCCAAGAGCATGAAAAAATATGGAGTGTAGCCATGGTTTTGAATTTTGACATTAGTGAACCTTATGCTTGAATTTTCACCATTTTTTCACTAAGTTTCAATACTACATGACCTATAATGCAAGTAATGATGCATCAAGGCAATAATTGATAGATATTTTCTGACTTGAAGATCAGAATGGAAGAGGATAAGAAGCTTGAGATTTAACCATGGTTTAGTCACTTTTAACCATTTGCATTTAATGTGAAAGATTTCATTTTATCTCTTAAGCCAAATCATCATTCTTGGATCAACTTGCAAAGGCTTTGAGTTCAGAATCCTTGGCCTATAAATAGAGGTTCAAATCACTTCCAAAATCACACCAAAACCTCACAAATTATAGGTTTTCTCTTTCTTTCTTGAATTACAAGTTTCTTAAGTTTCAAAGAGGGAGAAATCTCAACCTCTAAACCATTGAAGTTATGGCCAAAGTGATGGTTCTAACAACTTCTAAACATCATATGTGATGTGTTTGATCCATCCACACACCCCAAAAACACCTAAAACTCAGAATCATCATCTCACCTCCATGTTTGCATAAAGTGAACCTTAACATGCCAATTCTCACATCAAGCCATATCTGCCCAAACTATCACTTCAAACACCATCCATATACTTCAAATGAATGATCCAAACACTGACATATGACCTGTAACCTCATAATCTTCAAATTCGATTCACACTCCAAGGCTCTGCAGATCGGGTTCCATAGTTTAGCACAGGTGAATTCAAATTGTTCCAAGCATCCAGACACCTTCCATAATCATCATTGAAGCTATCCAGATTGTTACAAAGCATCTGTAACACCTCCAGATCAAAATTCAATTCTCAGTTTGGCCGTTTTTTAGGTAAGTACACTTGAACTTCAAACTCCATGAATCATGCATCATAAATGAAATATTGCTTTGCCATCTTGTTTCTGCACTATCACTGATCAATAGCCCTCAATCAATTTCACAATTCATCAATCATACACGATTTCATGTTCAAATTCAGAATTAGGGTTCTTCGTGTTCATCAGAAAATTAACCACCTTAGAGCAAAAATAAATGAAATTAAAGATCACCATCGTGTTCCTTGTGAAAAATCGAGCAAGATAGGCTATTCACTTGATCCAAACAATTCAGTTTTCAGAATTTTCAAATTCAAGTTAGGGTTGTGTTCTTGGCGCCAGATTTTTGAAACTGAAATTAGAAATTGATTCAAAAATATAATTGATTCGTTGCAAATGTTAAACAGACCATGCGCGTGGTCCAGTTGGCAATATTTTTGAATGGTAAACACAAGGGCGTGGGTTCAAGCCCTTTGGAAGACAAAACCTAATTTTTTAACACTACTTTTCTTATTTTTCTTCACAACTTCATCAATTATTTTAACCTATCAAATTAACTCATTTTTTATTCATTTTTTACACACTTCTTATTTTATATATGTATTTTATGAATATCAAAAAAAAATCACAAAAAAATATTTATTTAATACATTTTTAATTAAGTTTAAAATGACATATTTTTAAGTGTTTTTAAATACTTTAAATATTGTTTTTTTCATTTGATTTTTCAAACTTAATCATTTGTAAATATTTTGTGATCAACCCCTAATCATTTAAGTGTTAATTAAGTATAATCTTTGTGTTTATCTTAATGAAGTTAATTTCTTTCAAATTCAAAAACTGTTTTAAAACAAGCGATCGCCGTTTTTCAAAACAATAAACCATTTCTTTTTGGTTTTCTTTTCAAAAAAACTCTTGATCAAATCTTTTTGGATTAATCAATTGATTTTCAAAAAAAAAATGGGCCTCTCGAATATTAGAGAGTATAAGTCCCTTTCCTTTTCTTTATACAGTTTTTCTTTAAACAGAAAACTTCTTTCAAAACAAAACTTTCAAACTGTTTTCAAAACGACGAAACCTCGCGTTTTTAACAAAACAATCAACCATGTTTTACAAAAATATCAGGGGCCTCCACATAGGTATAAGTCCCATTCCTGTACATGAAATTTGGTATTTCATTGTACACACACCTTTTTGTATATATCTCGTTCAATTTGTTTTTTAACTTCGAACAACAAATCAAAAAATGAAGGTTTTCTTTAAATCTTCCCAAAAATACCATGGGCCTCCATGTTGGTATAAGTCCCGAGCCCTTTTGTAAATACTTGTTTACATAGCTTTTGAATAAACTCAAGTGGGCCTCTCCCCCAGTATAAGTCCCGAGCCCCCGTGTTTACAAATGGATCATGCTTACAGGTATATTTCCTTCATAAACTCCATTGTATACACACATCTTGTCATATATATAACTGTTCATACTTGTTCATATTTGTTCATGTACTTGTTCATATTTGTTCGTACTTGTTCATATTTGTGACCGTGTTATATATACTTGTTCAACTTAGTACAACACTAGGTTCCCCATAGCCTCCTATTGGGCTTCGTGCAAAGAATCTCCCTAGTTTAGGTTAGGACATAGAGTATGGTTTCCCGGTGAAATCGCTCTAAGAGCTCAAACCAACTATACCATGCCTCCCCTTGGGCTTTGTACAAACGAGTGTCCCTCCCATAGCCTCTTCTTGGGCTTACAATGCAAGGACCCTCGATTGTCCCTCCCATAGCCTCCTCTTGGGCTTACAATGCAAGGACCCTCGAATAGCCTCCTCTTGGGCTTCGTACAAGGACCCACGTGCTTCTTATAAGCATCCCCAATATCCAAAAAACAAATACCCTAGGAGATTAGACATTTATCATCTCTATGATAGGAGTATCTCTTCTATATCATCACAAACAATCAATCAATCAATCAGTCAACTTAACTTTTTTGCCACAAGGTTGGCTAATCAATCAAACCGTTTTGCCACCATACTGGCTGATTAATCAAAGTTTTTGTCACAAGGCTGACTTCATTGAAACTTTTTCCACAAGGCTGGCTAATTAATCAAAACTTTTTTGTCTCAAGGCTGACTTCATTGAAAGGTTTTGCCACAAGGCTGGCTAAACAAAAAAACATCTTTATCATTCTAAGCGCCATAAGTGGCACAACCCAGGGCTTATAATGAAAAGATTTTCAAACAAAAATCAAACATATGTATGTGATGATATAGATTAGATACATCGAACATTGAGATGACATTTGTCTCTTATCCTTTGCTTCCACTAGCATAAGTGGGAACTACGATTGCTCTGACTTTCTCAACATCCCTTTGAGAATACGTAGGCACAAGGTCTTATTCCTTGGCGAGCAAAACTTCTCCCTCAAACCACTCAAACCTTAGCACCCGTAGACCCCGAGCTACAGATGCTCTGATTCCCTCTAAGGGATATGTATGCAGAGGATCGC
Organism: Vicia villosa; assembly: GCF_029867415.1. NCBI lineage: Eukaryota > Viridiplantae > Streptophyta > Magnoliopsida > Fabales > Fabaceae > Vicia > Vicia villosa. The sequence continues at coordinate 172,743,862 of NC_081182.1, forward strand.
GATGATCTTTGCGAGCATAATCAAACAAACACCTTAGGTCCCACCTATCTCACAAGAACCTCCACCATAACATAGAATGAAACAAACATAACAAAAAAAGCCTATAGAGTACTATAGATACGTTGGGTGCTAATACCTTCCCTTCGTATAACCAACCCTCTTACCCGGAATCTCTCCCCCACTTTTAAGGTTATTGCAGCTTTTTTCCTTTTCCTACTTTGGAAACAATAAAAAGTTTGGTCGAAACAAAAGAAAAATCATTTTTTGAGCACTCGAGCCCAAAGAAGGCATCAGGTGTCTCATCCCGAAAAAAGATACGATTTTTCCCCGCGACAGAAAAATGGCGACTTCACTGGGGACCATCTTTTTATTGTTTCCAAAGAAAGGGTTAATTATAATTTTTGTGTTTGTTATTTCATTTTTGTTACATGTTTGGTTCTATGATTCTGCTACATCTGTGGTTCTGTTACAAGTGATACATTATGGACAAATCCTAACCCGGATTAAGAACACATAAGAATTAGGTGGAGGGTATAGTCATGTATGGCATACAAGGAGTTAGTCCTTAAAAAGTCAGCATGAGAATCCTTCCGCTCAGTGGAGGTTCCTTGTTTGTAGTATATGTTTAGCAAGTTCAGTTGCGAAGACATTATTCCTTTCATTGAACTGTAGAAGCTGAGTTGGCTGTAGAACCCATAACCCATCCTGGCCTTATTAGGTTGTGGCGCAGAAACTATTCAGGTGAAGACTTGGATTAGTTGTAATGCGGAGAGCCACACTCAGACGAGTTTTTCTTGAGAATATTGCTAGCTCACAAGTTCAGTTGTGCAAGCCGGTAATATCCGAAAGAAAAATGTAGACTCTGACGTATCAGTAGAACATGTTGTGCAGGTGATTAACCCCTAGTACTATCCCATGTTTGGTTCTCTGACCTCATGCTCGTGACGCTAGACCTTTGAACCTATGTGTACTATGTTTTGAATTACCATGTTTGTAGTACCATGTTTGCGTTACCATGTTTGCATCACCGTGTTTGCCTTACCATGTTTGTATATGTGGCATTCATGCATCCATGCATTCATAAAAATCCATCTTTTCCATAAAAAAAAAAAAACATGATTTTTCCAAAAAAAATTTAGAGAATTTTCTTTGCAAACATTATAGGATTAAGTTATGGAAGGGGTAAAAAGGCATACCAAAAAGTACGATTTCAAAATGCCTAATGTGGAAAGACTGAAAGAGTTAGCATCTTCTGTACAAGATCCTTGTGATTTTAGGAAAAGCCATGGAAAGCTTTTGCCTATCTTGAACACTCATGTTGATGAAGGACTTCTCAAAACTCTGGTTCAGTTCTATGATCCCGTCTACCGGTGTTTCACCTTTCCAGACTATCAGTTGGTACCAACCTTGGAAGAATATGCCAATCTTTTGGGTATTCCTGTGTCTGACAAAATACCTTTCAATGGTTTGGAAGCCATTCCTAAGTCACCAGTCATTGCAGCAAGTATCCACTTGAAGAAATCTGAAGTAGAGAGTAATTGGACTACCAAAGGAAACCTTCCGGGTTTAACTTCGCAGTTTCTAATAAAGAAAGCCTTTAATTTCATCGAAACTGGTAGCATGATAGCTTTTGAAGCTGTACTAGCCTTGCTCATCTATGGGTTGGTTCTGTTTCCCAACGTCAACGACTTTGTTGATATCAACGCCATAAAGATCTTTCTGATTGGAAATCCTGTTCCGACTTTGCTTGGTGACACGTATTTCTCTATTCATCACAGGAATCGCCAAGAAGGTGGAATCATTGTATTTTGTGCACCTCTTTTGTACAAATGGATTGTTTCACACTTACCTAAGTCTCCTATTTTCACGGAAAACCGAGAAGGTTTGCGTTAGCCTCGAAGACTTATGTCTCTTACTAATAATGATATTCATTGGTATACCTTGGCTCGCTGTGGTACAGAAACCATTGATAGTTGTGGAGAGTTCGCCAACGTACCTCTCATTGGCACACAAGGAGGAATTAACTACAATCCGGTCCTAGCCCAACGACAACTCGGGTATGCAAATTCAGCTAAACCCATTGGTCTCGCAGTGGAATGCTACTTTTACCGAGAAGGGGAGGATCCTCAAAGGTTTAAGACAAGAATGGTAAGAGCTTGGTACGACGTCCGAAGAAAAGAAAAAGGTGGGGTAAGAAACTGCATTGCTACGGACGCCTATACTTGTTGGGTGAAGAAAAGAGCAAGGGAGTTTCAAATGCCTTATGATTATGAAAAACCCATGTTCCCTGCGGTATCTCAACTACCCTACATTCCCATTGACACTACGGAAGAATACCAATAGATTTTAGCCAAGATGAGGTTAGAAAAAGACGCTTGGGAAGAAAAGTTTCGTAAGACTGATATGGAAAACAGAAAGTTGAAAAAAAGAGTGAAAGATCACGAAGAAACTCTTTATTATCAAGATGGTTGGCTCATGAGTAAAGATGAGAAGATCCGTCAGAAAGATGCTGCAATCAAGAGGTACATCAAAGAAAGCAAGAGAAATCTTGAAGGTTCAACAAGCAACGCTCCGATGCCTGACGACTGGAAGAATGTTGTTGACAAGCTGAGGACCGAAAAGGCCGAATTGAAAGCTCACTATGGGAAAGAAATCCTGAGGCTCAAGCTGCACAACGCATTTGGTTCTTCGTCAGATGAGGATGCTTAGGATTGTTTAGCTTTTTATTTTATCATTTGCTTCTGTAAGGAGCTACGCTCCAATGTTGTAACATTTCCCATTATTTCAATAAAAGAATAGTTTATGTTCAAATGTTTGCAAGAAAATAATCTTTAAAATAATTGGAAAAATCATAAACTTCTTTTTGCATACATCATTCTGCATATCGAGTTTGTTGTATAGAGTCTCATCTTTTGGATCTTTCTCCATTAGATCGTCAAGCTGTCGCGTCTCAAAGTTTCTCGACCGCGCTCGCAATCAGATCACAGATACAATACTCATTCGAGTAGAAGAAGAGTAATGGAACACTCTGAACAAGAGAATATTGAGCTCCGTGGTACAGTGACCACCCTTCAAGAAAAATTGGAAAGTCTCACTACTCTGGTTGACTCCCTAATGGCCGCACAGAATCAGCAGCCGCCACCCAATAGTCAAGCAACGGTAACATCTGAAGTCACTACTCCAGTTTCAACAGTTGCATTCAGCATTCCATCTTTCTCAATGCCAGAAGGTTGGGGCACGCCTTTCAGCTTTGGTGCAGGTTTCCGCCATAATTTCTCTGAGGTTCAAACAGCTACAACTGAAGCGCCTCCTAAGCAAGGTTCAGCGTTTATTCCACATTCAGGGGTAACTTTTTCCCAAATCACTATGGCACTCTCTCAACCCACTATGACAGTTCCGACCCCTACAGTTCACACTGTTCCTTATGATGGCAATGAGATTTATCATGATCAAGGTGATAGCACAAATCAGCGTAATCTTGTGGAAGATCTCCAAGAACAGTTCAACAAGATTCAGCTGGAAGTCAAAGCTATTCGTGGCAAAGATTTGTTTGGGAAAAATGCCCAGGAGCTATGTTTGGTTCCCAGTGTACAAATACCAGCTAAATTCAAGGTCCCTGACTTTGAGAAGTACAAAGGTAGTTCTTGTCCACAAAGCCATCTCGTGATGTATGCCCGGAAGATGTCTACTTATGCAGATAATCACCAGTTGCTCATCAATTACTTTCAAGACAGTTTGACTGGTGCCGCACTGAAGTGGTACACAGGTTTGGATAGCACCAACATTCGGACTTTCAACGACCTAGGTGAGGCCTTTGTCCGACAATACAAATACAACTCGGATATGGCTCCAGACAGAGATCAGCTCCGATCCATGGCTCAGAAAGATCATGAAGCTTTCAAAGAATATGCCCAACGATGGAGAGAAACTGCTGCTCAGATTAATCCACTGTTAAAAGAGAAAGAGATGACAAAGATCTTCTTGAATACTCTTGGCCCGTTTTATTATGAACGCATGATTGCTAGTGCTCCAAGTGATTTCACCGAAATGGTAAACATGGGGATGCGTCTAGAAGAAGGAGTCCGAACCGGACGTCTAACTAAAGAAGGTGGATCTTCAAGAGGAACCAAAAAGTTTGGAAGTGGTTTCCCAAAGAAGAAAGAACAAAGTGTTGACATGGTATCCCAAGGAAAGCCAAGAGGAAACGTCAATCGTCAACGACAGATTGCTGCTATCGCACCAGCCATTAATACAACACCAAATCCGGGATTTACCCTGCAGTTTCAACAACAACAGCCTCGACAACAGGTTCAACAGTTTAACAATAATCAGAATCGTGTACAAAGAGCTCCACAGTTTGATCCAATTCCAATGACATACACAGAGTTGTACCCTGCTTTAATTGAAAGAGGTCTTGTTCAAACTAAAACACCACCACAAGTACCTGAGAAACTTCCATGGTGGTACAAAGCTGAGGTCTCATGCCCTTATCATCAAGGAGCACCTGGCCATGATCTTGAGCATTGCATAGCTTTGAAATATGAAGTTCAGAGATTGGTTAGATCTAATCTCCTCTCTTTCATAAATTTGAATCCAAATGTGCAAGCAAATCCGCTGCCCAATCATGGAGGGCATGTTGTAAACATGGTGTATGGATGTCCTGGTCCATATCGAGTCTATAATATCAACTTCTCAAGAGCAGATTTGGTACAAATGCACGCTACTCTCTATCAAGGGGCGAATTTTCGCCAGCATCACTACGGTTCCTGTAGCATATGTTGTGTAGATCCTCATGGATGTTCTATTGTGAGAAGAGATCTGCAAGTCTTGCTAGATAATGGTACTATTCAGATCTATAGAAATAGGAATGAAGATGAAGTTAACATGATAGGATGTTATCCGCATGAGCTTTTAGTCTCAGATATCAACTCAGAAATGCCTAAAGTTAACGTCATCGTTCCTCATTTCAACATGCCTGAGCGCATAGAAGTTACCTACAACAAGCCAAAGGTTCCTATTGCTCCTTTGATCATTTGTCTACCTGGACCTGTTCCCTATGACTCTGACAAGGCAGTTCCATACAATTACAATGCAACAATGATAAAGAATGGACAAGAAGTTCCTTTACTTACTCTTTCATCTGTCGTGAATATCGCCGATGTGAGTCGAGTAACAAGAAGTGGACGTGTGTATACTCCACTACCTCCAAAGCAGCCTATTGCTCCCGCAACCAGGCAAAATCGTGTTGATACACCAGTGGGGAATCCTGTGGAAATTCCTGTCAGTAATACAAACACTGATGTTGGCCAATCCAGTGGAACCAATGCCAATACTGACTTTGATGAAATTTTGAAGCTTATCAAAAGAAGTGAATACAAGATTGTGGATCAGCTTATGCAGACTCCTTCAAAGATCTCAATACTTTCATTGCTGTTGAACTCTGAAGCCCACAGGGAAGCCCTGATGAGAGTCTTGGATCAAGCTTTTGTAGATCATGATGTGACTGTTGATCACTTTGATGGGATAATAGCTAACATAACAACTTGCAACAATTTAAGCTTCTGTGATGAAGAACTCCCCGAGGAGGGTAGAAATCACAATCTTGCTCTGCACATTTCTATGAATTGTCAGTCAGATTCTTTGTCTAATGTGTTGGTAGACACCGGATCTTCCTTGAATGTGATGCCAAAGACGACTCTTGCTCGCTTGTCTTACCAAGGAATCCCTATGAAGTTCAGTGGTGTAGTTGTCAAAGCATTTGATGGATCGCGAAAATCAGTTATCGGCGAAGTCAACCTTCCCATGACAATTGGTCCACATACATTTCAAATCACCTTCTAGGTCATGGACATTCAAGCTGCTTATAGCTGTCTGTTAGGACGACCATGGATCCATGAAGCAGGGGCAGTAACTTCTACGCTCCATCAAAAGTTAAAATTTGTAACAAATGGAAAATTGGTAACGATAAGTGGAGAACAAGCCTTAATGGTGAGTCATTTATCCAATTTCTCTTTCATTGGTGCTGATGATGTGGAAGGAACTCAGTTCCAAGGTCTCTCTTTAGAAGACGAATCTTCCAAAAAGAAAGCGTCAATCTCTTCTTACAAAGAGGCAGTAAAAGTAGTGAAAGATGGAACTACCACTGGCTGGGGGCAAGTTGTGATCCCTACCAAGAATGAAACCAGAACAGGACTCGGATGTTCACCAACATTCTCAAACTGCACCAAGAAGGGTGAAACCCTTCGTCCGATCAAAGAAACGTTCCATAGTGGAGGGTTCCTTAACCCAATTCCTCAAGAGGTTAATGTCCTTATTGAAGAATGCATCGAAGAAGGTCTCTCCGATACTGAAGAAGAATGGAAATGTTATCTTAATGACTCGGGATACATATCTCAGGAAGAACCATATCCTCCTTCAGAGAAAACAAGTGCTAAAGAAATTCCGCCTATTCCTGCAGAGATCTGGGACACCTTGGGACAACCAAGTGGAAAATTTGATTATATGGTGAAATATACTGCACCTGAAAGTTCAAAGATTGCGATTGAAGACATCCAACCAACTGGATGGGGAGATCCCTTTGAATATAACAGTCAACCAGAAGAGGCCTACAAATACTCTCAATTTTCTCAGCAGCCTGAAATTACTGAAGATTTCAGCTTCAACGCATCTACCAAGATTTATAATCCTGAAGATGGTTATTATCCCATAAATGCCATTTTTGAAGATGAAGGGGAAGATGGCCCCGCAGTTGACTCGGAAAGTGTCTCTGACAATGAGTCTCTTCATCCTGAAGACTGGGAATTACATCCTGAAAATTCTGAAGATTGTGACTCATCTTATGCTCTTCAAGAAGTAGAAGAAGACCGTTTCAACTCTACAAAGAACAAGGGTGACAAACCAGGACCTTCAAATCCTACTCGACCAGCGGTCAATGTCATTGCTGAAGATAATTCTGAGGAGAATTTTCCTGAATACATAATACACAGAGGAGTTCGTTGCTACTGGAAAGCTGTTGACGTTCCAAATGTTGTTCGACGCTCAAAGTAATCACCTCGCTGTTATTTTGACCTCCTGCCTGGCCCAAAGCAGAGAGATGTTTTATAAGGCTTTGCTTTTAAATGTTTCGCCCAAATAACTTTGTGTATAGAGCTTTGTTTTAAAAGTTTCCCTCTTTGTCCTGCCCAAGACAAATGAGTTTGTGTTTAGGGCTTTGTTTCAAAAATGAATCATAGATAAAGTGTCATTTTGAATTCCCTACACTATGTGTTTTATTTTTTGCTTTTTCTAGAAATGGTAATCCTAAAAGACCAAACAAAAAAAAAAACTTTTCAAAAAAAATCTGCATACACTCTTGCATTCATAAATTTTCTGAAATAAATATAAATCATATGTGCAGATTAACTATTAATAAACCCATTGAATGCAATAACCCTATGCCCTCTCCCAACTTTGAGTTTCCTGTGTTCGAAGCCGAAGAAGAGGAAGAAGAAGAGATCCCGGACGAGATCTCCCGATTACTTAAGCACGAGGAAAGAGCCATTCTGCCTCACAAAGAGCCTTTAGAAAAGATCAACTTGGGTTCTGAAGAAGACAAAAAAGAAGTGACCATTGGATCGCTGCTTGATGCTGATATCAAGAGTAAGTTGACAGACCTTCTCAAAGAATATGTTGACGTGTTTGCCTGGTCCTACCAAGACATGCCTGGGTTGGATACCAATATTGTTCAGCATTACTTGCCATTGAAGCCAGAATGTCCGCCAGTTAAGCAGAAATTGCGAAGGACTCACCCTTATATGGCTAACAAGATCAAAGTGGAAGTTCAAAAGCAACTCGACGCAGGTTTTCTAGTCACCTCTGAGTATCCTCGATGGTTGGCCAACATAGTGCCAGTTCTAAAGAAAGATGGCAAAGTCAGAATGTGTGTTGACTACCGTGATTTGAACAAGGCCAGTCCAAAAGATGACTTTCCATTACCACATATCGACATGCTGGTTGATAACATCGCTAAATTCAACGTCTTTTCTTTCATGGACGGGTTCTCCGGTTATAATCAGATCAAGATGGCTCCCGAAGACATGGAGAAGACATCTTTCATCACCCCATGGGGTACCTTTTGCTACAAAGTGATGCCGTTTGGATTAAAGAATGCAGGCGCAACTTACCAAAGGGCGATGACTACTCTCTTTCATGACATGATGCATAAAGAAATTGAAGTTTATGTGGACGACATGATAGCCAAGTCCAGCACAGAAGAAGAACATATTGAATACCTTTTGAAGTTGTTTCAACGACTAAGGAAATATCAGCTTCGCTTGAATCCTAACAAATGTACCTTTGGGGTTACATCTGGAAAACTCTTAGGTTTCATTGTCAGCCAAAGAGGTATCGAAGTAGATCCCGACAAAGTCAGAGCTATTCAAGAGATGCCTGCACCAAAGACTGAAAAGCAAGTAAGAGGATTTCTCGGACAATTAAACTATATCTCCAGATTTATCTCTCAAATGACTGCTACTTGTGGGCCAATTTTCAAGCTTCTCCGCAAAGATCAAGGGGTTGTATGGACTGAAGATTGCCAGAAAGCGTTCGACAGTATCAAGGAATACCTGTTAGAACCACCAATATTGATTCCTCCGGTTGAAGGAATACCATTAATCATGTACCTTACCGTGTTAGAAGAATCCATGGGTTGTATGCTTGGACAACAAGATGAAACCGGTAAGAAGGAGCATGCCATCTATTACCTGAGTAAGAAATTCACAGATTGTGAGTCTCGTTACTCCATGCTCGAAAAAACATGTTGTGCTTTGGCTTGGGCTTCAAAACGTCTCTGCCAATACATGATCAACAATACTACTTGGTTAATCTCCAAAATGGATCCGATCAAGTACGTCTTTGAAAAGCCTGCCTTAACAGGGAGGATTGCCCGATGGCAAATGCTATTATCTAAGTATGACATTAAGTACCGTGCTCAAAAAGCGGTCAAAGGAAGCATTCTCGCCGATCACTTGGCGCATCAACCAATTAATGAATATCAATCTCTCAAGTTTGACTTTCCTGACGAAGATGTCATGTACTTGAAGATGAAAGATTGTGACGAACCATTACCTGAAGAAGGTCCTGATCCTGGATCAAGATGGGGCCTAATTTTTGATGGAGCAGTAAACGCTTTTGGCAATGGAATTGGGGCAATCATCATCACTCCCAAGGGTACTCATATCCCGTTCTCTGCCAGATTGCTATTTGATTGTACCAACAACATCGCAGAATATGAAGCTTGTATCATGGGTCTAGAAGAAGCCATTGACTTAAGGATCAAGATCCTAGACATATATGGAGATTCAGCTCTTGTGATCAACCAAATCAAAGACAAGTGGGAAACTTACCACCCTGGTTTGATTCCTTACGGAGATTATGCAAGACGACTGTTGACTTTCTTCAACAAGGTTGAATTGCATCATATACCTCGAGATCAGAATCGAATGGCAGACGCCTTGGCTACTCTATCTTCCATGTTCAAAGTCAATCATTGGAATGATATGCCTACAGTCAGAATCACGCGCCTTGAAAGGCCCGCCTATGTATTTGCAACCGAAGCAGTCGTCGATGATAAACCGTGGTTTCACGACATCAAACGCTTCCTTCAAACTCAAGAGTACCCACTTGGGGAATCAAACAAAGATAAGAAAACTCTAAGGAGACTTTCTGGAAGTTTCTTCCTGAACGGAGATGTGCTATACAAAAGAAACTTCGACATGGTTTTGCTCAGATGCGTGGACAGACACGAAGCAGACATGTTAATGCATGAAGTGCATGAAGGGTCCTTTGGAACTCATTCAAATGGGCATGCAATGTCCAAGAAGATCTTAAGAGCAGGATACTATTGGTTGACAATGGAATCTGATTGTTATAAACACGTGAAGAGATGTCATAAGTGCCAGATCTACGCAGATAAGATCCATGTGCCACCGACTCTACTCAACGTTCTCTCATCTCCATGGCCTTTTTCCATGTGGGGTATCGACATGATCGGAATGATCGAACCAAAAGCTTCAAACGGTCATCGTTTCATCTTAGTGGCAATTGATTACTTCACCAAATGGGTCGAAGCAGCATCTTACGCCAACGTTACAAGATAAGTGGTTGTGAGGTTTATCAAGAATAACATCATTTGCCGATATGGTGTTCCCAGCAAGATCATTACTGACAATGGTTCAAACTTGAACAACAAAATGATGAAAGAATTATGTGAGGAATTCAAGATTGAGCATCATAACTCTTCTCCTTACAGACCAAAAATGAACGGCGCCGTTGAAGCTGCCAACAAGAACATTAAGAAGATCGTCTAGAAAATGGTCGTCACTTACAAAGACTGGCACGAAATGCTGCCATTTGCTTTACATGGATACCGTACTTCAGTGCGTACTTCAACAGGGGCAACTCCCTTTTCTCTAGTATACGGCATGGAAGCTGTGCTCCCCGTAGAAGTTGAAATCCCATCAATGAGAGTCCTCATGGAAACTAAGTTATCAGAGGCTGAATGGTGTCAAAGCAGATACGATCAGTTGAACTTAATCGAAGAAAAACGTATGACTGCTCTATGCCATGGACAGTTATACCAAGCAAGGATGAAACAAGCCTTCAACAAAAAGGTTCGACCTCGTGAATTTCGAGAAGGCGACCTCGTGCTTAAAAAGATCTTGTCTTTTCAACCAGATTCTAGGGGCAAATGGTCTCCTAATTACGACGGCACGTATGTTGTCAAAAGAACATTTTCTGGCGGCGCCATGACTCTTGCAACCATGGATGGTGATGAACTTCCACATCCTGTGAATGCTGATGCAGTCAAGAAATACTTTGTCTAAAAAATACAAAAGAACAGCTGGGTAAGTTGAAAACTCGCAAAGGGCGACTTAGGCAAAAAGGAGCGTCTAGGTGGACTGAAAACCCGAAAAGGGCGGTCCAGGCAAAAATTAGAGACAATAAACAGAAAAAAATTCATCCTGGTAGATTGAAAACCTGAAAGGGCAATCTAGGCAAAAATTAGGGATTTATGACAAAGTAACTGCATCAGTTCGTACTTCGTCACCTGAAGAGTCTTTTCATCAAAGGATCTCCGATCAAATCATCGCCAATCTGAAGCAACAAGCACAGTTGGAACTCAAAGTTGTTAGGGTGAATAGTGCTTATTGCTTTTAATGTAGCCTTTTCTGCATAATTACCATTTCCAACTTTTGTAAATACTCTATGGAATCACGCCTTTAGCTGGTTACCATCCTATTAAATAAATTTGAGCCTTGTGCCCATTTGTTTGCAATCTCTAATTTCTTTTAGCTTGCAAAATGACGCTTTAATTGTGTTATTCACTTTTGAAAGAAAAAAAGAAAAAAATAAGTTTTAAATGAATTTACTTTTCTTTTCAAAATAAAAGCGAAACTTCCCTTTGAGTTGTGAACAACAGAAGGAACATCAACAACTGTCTCCATAGGATGAACCAAAGATTATCCTTCAGAACTGTTCTTTTCCTCAAAAGAGATACAACGGTATTCTGGTCCCAGAAAAGAATTCCTGAAGCAATTAACCCAGTAAAGAAGCTATTCTATCCCCAGTAAAGAAGCTCTTCTATCCCCAGTGAAGAAGTTCTTTCATCTCCAGTGAAGAAGTTCTTCCATCTCAATAAGAAAAGATGCTTACCTTCCCCGGAGAAGTCTAAAGCACGCAACACCATTCATCACCTGTGTTATCTACACCGTGTTGAAGAACATTTGCCAAGTATCTGGTTGTATTGCGACGTCGGTCCGTCTCCAGTATATACTACTTTATCTGTCAGTATCGTCAGCATGCATGCTACATTCATGACATTCATCATTCATACATATTTGCATCATTTATGCATTCTTGCATTTTTCAATGTTTGCTTTAAAATCACTTGTTTAGGATATATCTATCCTCAAAAAAAAAAAAAAGAAAGAAAAGAAACAAGTACGGGCGTGTCATCTCTCCAAGTAGGTCGTCACCCATAAGCAAAAAGAACATATTCTTTCTCCAGTTCCCCACTGAGATCATTCCTCGTGGAAGAAGGTTTCTTTAGTTTCTCCTCTCAAAACGAAGGAGAAAATACCCATTCGAGTTCATTCCTCATTGGGTACAAAGTCTTGTTTGACTGTTCTTTCCAATTCATTCTTGGTTAGAACCTTGTCTTTACCAAAAAAATTCAAAATCCGATTCCTCAAACGGAGTCGTGAAAAACAGGAAATAAGCAATAACCTCATCATCTGAGCAGCTTATGTCTCTTTCAAAAGCTTTTTCCTCTCAAGGAAATCAATCATGAAGACCATTTGACAATCAGGGCCTTATTACTGTTCACAAAGCTGAATAACCAGTAATTTCCCTAGCAAAGTCTCCAGAATCATTTTATCACTTGGCTGATAATTGATCATGTCTTCAAAACCGCTATCACGAGGCTGGTAGTCGGTAACCTTTTTTTTCTGGTTATATTATTTAACATGTCTATCACCATGATGATAGTCAGTAATATTAACCGAACCTTTGAAACTCTTTTTACCATGTCAAGTCTATCACCATGCTGATAGTCGGTAATACAGTTTCATACCTTTCACCTTCGCATTATTAACAAGTCTATCCCCATGCTGATAGTCGGTAATGTCGATAGGTAAGTTTTTCTTACAAAGCTATCATTCCCAGGTAAAGCATACACTTGCTTTCCCGAAAAAAAGAAAAACGGATTCTCTTTCTAAAACGGATAGAGACATCCTTCCCGATCTCTTGTCCCCGGTGGAGTCAGTTCTTGATATCCCCTTGGTACAGATATCCTTGCATCATTCGCAATTTTGGTATCTTAGGTCCAAAATTTGCGTCTTCTGATATTTAAGTCTCTTCCACCCTATCAAAACGAAGATTTTCAATCTTCATATCTCAGGTTGAAGAAACTTAAATAGGGGCATCTGTCATACCCCAATTTTTGACCTAAGATACCACCTCATATTATCTGCATATGCATCATTTGCATCTCTAACAAATTGCATAGTTTGTGTTTGCTACTTGTGACTCAGCAGAATTAAATCAAGAAATCACTCATCAGTACAAGTAACAATCAATTAGGATTTTGTTCTCCCTTCATCTCAAAAGAATTATCTTCATAAACAATCAACATTTGGTCCTCAAAAATTCATTTCAACAAGCTCAGGAACTTTGAATCAACCAGATTAGGGTTTTGACTGAAGACAGTATACTCCTGACTTTTGCTCAGGATTTGACCTAATGACTTGGGACATCATCTCAAGACCCCAAGTACATCATTTTGACCTAATCCATTGGCTCAGGACATCTCCTACACAAGGATTGATCAACAGTGGAATTTCAAATCATTAGATTAGGATTTTTGAACTATCAGGGACCAAAATCAGGGATCACATTTGGGAAACCCTAAAAATCCCCAGGAAGTCAATCAAAGGTTTCAATCATCTTCAAATAATCCCTATGATAACATCCAATGGAAATTGTGTCTCAATTCAAGATCCACAGTCATCAATTTCATCAGGTCGACAATTAGGGTTTTTGACCTAAGTCACCTGAACAACTGACTTTTTAATCAGAACATGGTGCCACAACTCAAACCATGGCTCAATATCCTCTAATGCCTCAATGTGATCCATTCATACCATTCATTTGGTGAGGATAGCCTGGTTCATTTGAAATCTCCAGAAGCGCGATCCGTCTGAAAAAGTCAACTGTACAAGATCACCATTGACTTTTTGGAATTTTGGTCAACCATGACTTTTGAAGTTTCAAATCATCAATATATGATATATGAAGTCATTTGATCAAGGAAAATCAAGAAAATCAATCAAGAATCAAAAAGTCAAAAGTTTGACTTTCCATACTTAGAAAAATTCTAAGTGTTTTTCAATGGTTTTTTTTCCAAACTTTGGAAGGGAATTTCTCAAAATTTCACCTACAAACTGAAAAAAACTTCCAACATGAAAGTTGTATATTTTGATCCAATAAACAACTTTGTCACATATGATGATTTTCCAAAAGATCAACCATTTAAGAGATATGGAGCTTCAAAGTTGGTATCTTTTGAAAATTTCACTTAAAATCTCATTTTCTTCAAAGTTCATGGATCTTTTTGACCCATTTCCTTAAAGGTCTTGAAGAAACTTTCAACTAGGGTTTTGAAGTGTGTAACATGAGCTTTCCAAAATGTCCAAGAGCATGAAAAAATATGGAGTGTAGCCATGGTTTTGAATTTTGACATTAGTGAACCTTATGCTTGAATTTTCACCATTTTTTCACTAAGTTTCAATACTACATGACCTATAATGCAAGTAATGATGCATCAAGGCAATAATTGATAGATATTTTCTGACTTGAAGATCAGAATGGAAGAGGATAAGAAGCTTGAGATTTAACCATGGTTTAGTCACTTTTAACCATTTGCATTTAATGTGAAAGATTTCATTTTATCTCTTAAGCCAAATCATCATTCTTGGATCAACTTGCAAAGGCTTTGAGTTCAGAATCCTTGGCCTATAAATAGAGGTTCAAATTACTTCCAAAATCACACCAAAACCTCACAAATTATAGGTTTTCTCTTTCTTTCTTGAATTACAAGTTTCTTAAGTTTCAAGGAGGGAGAAATCTCAACCTCTAAACCATTGAAGTTATGGCCAAAGTGATGGTTCTAACAACTTCTAAACATCATATGTGATGTGTTTGATCCATCCACACACCCCAAAAACACCTAAAACTCAGAATCATCATCTCACCTCCATGTTTGCATAAAGTGAACCTTAACATGCCAATTCTCACATCAAGCCATATCTGCCCAAACTATCACTTCTAACACCATCCATATACTTCATATGAATGATCCAAACACTCACATATGACCTGTAACTTCATAATCTTCAAATTCGATTCACACTCCAAGGCTCTGCAGATCGGGTTCCATAGCTTAGCACAGGTGAATTCAAATTGTTCCAAGCATCCAGACACCTTCCATAATCATCATTGAAGCTATCCAGATTGTTACAAAGCAGCTGTAACACCTCCAGATCAAAATTCAATTCTCATTTCGGCCGTTTTTGAGGTAAGTACACTTGAACTTGAAACTCCATGAATCATGCATCATAAATGAAATATTGCTTTGCCATCTTGTTTCTGCACTATCACTGATCAATAGCCCTCAATCAATTTCACAATTCATCAATCATACACGATTTCATGTTCAAATTCAGAATTAGGGTTCTTCGTGTTCATCAGAAAATTAACCACCTTAGAGCAAAAATAAATGAAATTAAAGATCACCATCATGTTCCTTGTGAAAAATCGAGCAAGATAGGCTATTCACTTGATCCAAACAATTCAGTTTTCAGAATTTTCAAATTCAAGTTAGGGTTGTGTTCTTGGCGCCATATTTTTGAAACTGAAATTAGAAATTGATTCAAAAATATAACTGATTCGTTGCAAATGTTAAACAGACCATGCGCGTGGTCCAGTTGGCAATGTTTTTGAATGGTAAACACAAGGGCGTGGGTTCAAGCCCTTTGGAAGACAAAACCTAATTTTTTAACACTACTTTTCTTATTTTTCTTCACAACTTCATCAATTATTTTAACCTATCAAATTAACTCATTTTTTATTCATTTTTTACACACTTCTTATTTTATATATGTATTTTATGAATATCAAAAAAAATCACAAAAAAATATTTATTTAATACATTTTTAATTAAGTTTAAAATGACATATTTTTAAGTGTTTTTAAATACTTTAATATTGTTTTTTTCATTTGATTTTTCAAACTTAATCATTTGTAAATATTTTGTGATCAATCCCTAATCATTTAAGTGTTAATTAAGTATAATCTTTGTGTTTATCTTAATTAAGTTAATTACTTTCAAATTCAAAAACTGTTTTAAAACAAGCGATCGCCGTTTTTCAAAACAATAAACCATTTCTTTTTGGTTTTCTTTTCAAAAAAACTCTTGATCAAATCTTTTTGGATTAATCAATTGATTTTCAAAAACAAATGGGCCTCTCGAATATTAGAGAGTATAAGTCCCTTTCCTTTTCTTTATACAGTTTTTCTTTAAACAGAAAACTTCTTTCAAAACAAAACTTTCAAACTGTTTTCAAAACGACGAAACCTCGCGTTTTTAACAAAACAATCAACCATGTTTTACAAAAATATCAGGGGCCTCCACATAGGTATAAGTCCCATTCCTGTACATGAAATTAGGTATTTCATTGTACACACACCTTTTTGTATATATCTCGTTCAATTTGTTTTTTTAACTTCGAACAACAGATCAAAAAATGAAGGTTTTCTTTAAATCTTCCCAAAAATACCATGGGCCTCCATGTAGGTATAAGTCCCGAGCCCTTTTGTAAATACTTGTTTACATAGCTTTTGAATAAACTCAAGTGGGCCTCTCCCCGAGTATAAGTCCCGAGCCCCCGTGTTTACAAATGGATCATGCTTACAGGTATATTTCCTTCATAAACTCCATTGTATACACACACCTTGTCATATATATAACTGTTCATACTTGTTCATATTTGTTCATGTACTTGTTCATATTTGTTCGTACTTGTTCATATTTGTGATCGTGTTATATATACTTGTTCAACTTAGTACAACACTAGGTTCCCCATAGCCTCCTATTGGGCTTCGTGCAAAGAATCTCCCTAGTTTAGGTTAGGACATAGAGTATGGTTTCCCGGTGAAATCGCTCTAAGAGCTCAAACCAACTATACCATGCCTCCCCTTGGGCTTTGTACAAACGAGTGTCCCTCCCATAGCCTCCTCTTGGGCTTACAATGCAAGGACCCTCGATTGTCCCTCCCATAGCCTCCTCTTGGGCTTACAATGCAAGGACCCTCGAATAGCCTCCTCTTGGGCTTCGTACATGGACCCACGGGCTTCTTATAAGCATCCCCAATATCCAAAACAAATACCCTAGGAGATTAGACATTTATCATCTCTATGATAGGAGTATCTCTTCTATATCATCACAAACAATCAATCAATCAATCAATCAACTTAACTTTTTTGCCACAAGGCTGGCTAATCAATCAAACCGTTTTGCCACAATACTGGCTGATTAATCAAAGTTTTTGTCACAAGGCTGACTTCATTGAAACTTTTGCCACAAGGCTGGCTGATTAATCAAAACTTTTTTGTCACAAGGCTGACTTCATTGAAAGTTTTTGCCACAAGGCTGGCTAAACAAAAAAACATCTTTATCATTCTAAGCGCCATAAGTGACACAGCCCAGGGCTTATAATGAAAAGATTTTCAAACAAAAATCAAACAGATGTATGTGATGATATAGATTAGATACATCGAACATTGAGATGACATTTGTCTCTTATCCTTTGCTTCCACTAGCATAAGTGGGAACTGCGATTGCTCTGACTTTCTCAACATCCCTTTGAGAATACGTAGGCACAAGGTCTTATTCCTTGGCGAGCAAAACTTCTCCCTCAAACCACTCAAACCTTAGCACCCGTAGACCCCGAGCTACAGATGCTCTGATTCCCTCTAAGGGATATGTATGCAGAGGATCGCGATGAACTTTGGGAGCATAATCAAACAAACACCTTAGGTCCCACCTATCTCACAAGAACCTCCACCATAACATAGAATGAAACAAACATAACAAAAAAAGCCTATAGAGTACTATAGATACGTTGGGTGCTAATACCTTCCCTTCGTATAACCAACCCTCTTACCCGGAATCTCTCCCCCACTTTTAAGGTTATTGCAGCTTTTTTCCTTTTCCTACTTTGGAAACAATAAAAAGTTTGGTCGAAACAAAAGAAAAATCATTTTTTGAGCACTCGAGCCCAAAGAAGGCACCAGGTGTCTCATCCCGAAAAAAGATACGATTTTTCCCCGCGACACTACTGATACGTCAGAGTCTACTTTTTTCTTTCGGATATTACCGGCTTGCACAATTGAACTTGTGAGCTAGCAATATTCTCAAGAAAAACTCGTCTGAGTGTGGCTCTCCGCATGACAACTAATCCAAGTCTTCACCTGAATAGTTTCTGCGCCACAACCTAATAAGGCCATGATGGGTTGGGGTTCTACGGCCAACTCAGCTTCTACAGTTCAATGAAAGTAATAATGTCTTCGCTACGAAACATGCTAAACATATATTACCATCAAGGAACCTCCACTGAGCGGAAGGATTCTCACGTACGCCTGTACATGACTATACCCTCCACCTAATTCTTATGTGTACTTAATCCGGGTTAGGATTTGTCCATAATGTATCACTTGTAACAGAACCACACAAGTAACAGAACCAGAACCACACATGTAACAAAAAATGAAATGAAAAATATAGAAAATAGAATTAACCCTTCCTTTGGAAACAATAAAAAGATGGTCCCCAGTGAAGTCGCCATTTTTCTGTCGCGGGGAAAAATCGTATCCTTTTTCGGGATGAGACACCTGATGCCTTCTTTGGGCTCGAGTGCTCAAAAAATGATTTTTCTTTTGTTTCGACCAAACTTTTTATTGTTTCCAAAGTAGGAAAAGGAAAAAAGCTGCAATAACCTTAAAAGTGGGGGAGAGATCTTTGGGTAAGAGGGTTGGTTATACGAAGGGAAGGTATTAGCACCCAACGTATCTATAGTACTCTATAGGTTTCTTTGTTGTTTTTGTTCCATTCTATGTTATGGTGGAGGTTCTGTTGTGAAATAGGTGGGACCTAAGGTGTTTGTTTGATTATGCTCGCAAAGATCATCGCGATCCTCTACATACATATCCCTTAGAGGGAATCAGAGCATCTGTAGCTCGGGGTCTACGGGTGCTAAGGTTTGAGTGGTTTGAGGGAGAAGTTTTGCTCGCCAAGGATACGACCTTGTGCCTACGTATTCTCAAAGGGATGTTGAGAAAGTCAGAGCAATCGTAGTTCCCACTTATGCTAGTGGAAGCAAAGGATAAGAGACAAATGTCATCTAAATGTTCGATGTATCTAATCTATATCATCACATACATCTGTTTGATTTTATTTGAAAATTTTTCATTATAAGCCCTGAGCCATGCCACTTATGGTGCCTAGAATGATAAAGATGTTTTTTAGCCAGCCTTGTGGCAAAAACTTTCAATAAAGTCAGCCTTGTGACAAAAAGTTTTGATTAATCAGCCAGCCTTGTGGAAAAAGTTTCAATGAAGTCAGCCTTGTGACAAAAACTTTGATTAATCAGCCAGTATGGTGGCAAAAAGGTTTGATTGATCAGCCAGCCTTGTGGCAAAAGAGAAATTTGATTGATTGATTGTTTGTGATGATATAGAAGAGATACTCCTATCATAGAGATGATAAATGTCTAATCTCCTAGGGTATTTGATTTGGATATTGGGGATGCTTATAAGAAGCCCGTGGGTCCTTGTACGAAGCCGAAGAGGAGGCTATCCGAGGGTCCTTGCATTGTAAGCCCAAGAGGAGGCTATGGGAGGGACAATCGAGGGTCCTTGCATTGTAAGCCCAAGAGGAGGCTATGGGAGGGACAATTCGTTTGTACGAAGCCCAAGAGGAGGCATGGTATAGTTGGTTTGAGCTCTTAGAGCGATTTCACCGGGAAACCATACTCTATGTCCTAACCTAAACTAGGGAGATTCTTTGCACGAAGCCCAATAGGAGGCTACGGGGAACCTAGTGTTGTACTAAGTTAAATAAGCATATATATAACACAATCACAAATATGAACAAGTACGAACAAATATGAATAAGTACATGAACAGATATGAACAAGTATGAACAAGCACATATATATGACAAGGTGTGTGTATACAATGGAGTTTATGAAGGAAATATACTGTAAGCATGATCCGTTTGTAAACACGGGGACTCGGGACTTATACTCGGGGAGAGACCCGCTTGAGTTTATTCAAAAGCTATGTAAACAAGTATTTACAAAAGGGCTCGGGACTTATACCTACATGGAGGCCCATGGTATTTTTGGGAAGATTTAAAGAAAACCTTCATTTTTTTTGATTTGTTGTTCGAAGTTAAAAAAAACAAATTGAACGAGATATATACAAAAAGGTGTGTGTACAATGAAATACCTAATTTCATGTACAGGAATGGGACTTATACCTATGTGGAGGCCCCTGTTTTATTTTATAAAACATGGTTGATTGTTTTGTTAAAAACGCGATGTTTCGTCGTTTGAAAAGCTGTTTGAAAGTTTTGTTTTGAAAGAAGTTTTCTGTTTAAAGAAAAACTGTACAAAGAAAAAGGAATGAGACTTATACTCTCTAATATTCGAGAGGCCCATGTTTGAAAATCAATTGATCAATCCAAAAAGATTTAATCAATAGTTTCTTTTGAAAAGAAAACCAAAAAAAGAAAAGGTTTATCGTTTTGAAAAACTGTGATCGTTTGTTTTGAAACGGTTTGAAATTTTGAAAGAAATCAAATTAATTAAGATAAACACAAAGATTATACTTAATTAACACCTAAATGATTAGGGTTTGATCACAAAATATTTACAAATGATTAAGTTTGAAAAATCAAATGAAAAACAATATTTAAAGTATTTAAAAACACTTAAAAATATGTCATTTTAAACTTAATTAAAAATGTATTAAATAAATATTTTTTGTGATTTTTTTTTATATTCATAAAATACATATATAAAATAAGAAGTGTGTAAAAAATGAATAAAAAATGAGTTAATTTGATAGGTTAAAATAATTGATGAAGTTGTGAAGAAAAATAAGAAAAATAGTGTTAAAAAATTAGGTTTTGTCTTCCAAAGGGCTTGAACCCACGCCCTTGTGTTTACCATTCAAAAACATTGCCAACTGGACCACGTGCGTGGTCTGTTTAACATTTGCAACGAATCAATTATATTTTTGAATCAATTTCTAATTTCAGTTTCAAAAATCTGGCGCCAAGAACACAACCCTAACTTGAATTTGAAAATTCTGAAAACTGAATTGTTTGGATAAAGTGAATAGCCTATCTTGCTCGATTTTTCACAAGGAACATGATGGTGATCTTTAATTTCATTTATTTTTGTTCTAAGATGGTTAATTTTCGCATGAACATGAAGAACCCTAATATGACAAATCATTGTGAAATCGTGTATGATCATGATATGATGCAATTGATTGAGGGTTATTATTCAGTGATGGTGCAGAAACAAGATGGTAACTCAATTTTTCATTTATGATGCATGTATGATAGAGTTTGAAGTTCATGAGCACTTACCTTAAAAACGGCACAACTGAGAATCGAATTCTGCAAATGAGGGGTTCCAGATGTTGTTTCTTGATCTGAACACCTTCAGTGGACCTTATGGAACATGTTTGGACGCTTGGAGTGGATTGAAAACCTCTTGATCAGTTTGTGGTACTCGATCTGCAGTAGGGCTTAAGTGAGGATCAAACTTGGTGATTTTGGAGTTACAGGTCAGGGATGATGATTGGGATAGTTCATATATGGTACATGGATGGTGTTTGGATGATTAACTTGGACTGAAATGAGCTAGAACGAAAATTAGCATGATAAGGCTCACTTTGTGCAAGTTTGGAGGTTGAAGAGTGATTCTGAGTTTTGGGTGTTTTTGGGGTATGTGGATGGGTCAAACACATCACATATGATGTTTAGAAGTTGTTAGAACCATCACTTTGGCCATAACTTCAAGGATTTGGAGGTTGAGTTTTCTACCTCTTTGAAAACTATGAAACTTGCAATTCAAGAAAGAAGAGAGAAAACCTATAATTGTGAGGTTTTGGTGTGATTTTGGAAGTGATTTGAACCTCTATTTATAGGCCAAGGATTCTGAACTCAAAGCCTTTGCAAGTTGATCCAAGAATGATGATTTGGCTTAAGAGATAAAATGAAATCTTTCACATTAAATGCAAATGGTTAAAAGTGACTAAACCATGGTTAAATCTCAAGCTTCTTATCCTCTTCCATTCTGATCTTCAAATCAGAAAATATCTTTCAATTATTGCTTCTATGCATCATTACTTGGATTATAGGTCATGTAGTGTAAGAACTTTGTGAAAATGGCTTGAAATTTCATGCATAATGACCTCTAATGACAAAATTCAAAACCACGGCTACACTCCATATTTTTTCATGCTCTTGGATATTTTGGAAAGCTCATATTACACACTTCAAAACCCTAGTTGAAAGTTTCTTCAAGACCTTTAGGGAAATGGGTGAAAAAGATCCATGAACTTTGAAGAAAATGAGATTTTAAGTGAATTTTTCAAAAGATACCAACTTTGAAGCTCCATATCTCTTAAATGGTTGATCTTTTGGAAAATCATTTTATGTGACAAAGTTGTTTATTGGATCAAAATCTACAACTTTCATGTTGGAAGTTTTTTTCAGTTTGTAGGTGAAATTTTGAGTTATTCCCTTCCAAAGTTTGGAAAAAAACCATTGAAAAACACTTAGAAAATTTTTCTAAGTATAAAAGTCAAACTTTGACTTTTTGATTCTTGATTGATTTTCTTGATTTTCTTTGATCAAATGACTTCATATATCATATATTGATGATTCAAAACTTCAAAAGTCATGGTTGACCAAAATTCCCCAAAAGTCAATGGGGATCTTGTACAGTTGACTTTTTCAGACGAATCGCGTTTCTGGAGATTTAAAATGAATCAAGCTATCCTCATCAAATGAGTGGTATGAATGGATCATATTGAGGTATTGGAGGACCTTGAACCATTGTTTATGTTGTGGCACCATGTTCTGATTAAAAAGTCAATGGTTCAGGTGAATTAGGTCAAAAACCCTAATTGTCGACCTGATGAAATTGATGACTGTGGATCTTGAATTAAGATGTAATTTCCATTGGATACTGCCATATGGATTATTTGAAGATGATTGAAACCTTTGATTGACTTCCTGGGGATTTTTAGGGTTTCCCAAATGTGATCCCTGATTTCAGTCCCTGAGAATTCAAAACCCTAATCTGATGATTTGAACTTGCACTGTTGATCAATCCTTGTGTAGGAGATGTTCTGAGCCAATGGATTAAGTCAAAATGATGCACTTGGGGTATTGAGGTCATGTCCCAAGTCATTAGGTCAAATCCTGAGCAAAAGTCAGGAGTATGCTATCTTTAGTCAAAACCCTAATCTGGTTGATTCAAAGTCTCTGAGCTTGTTGAAATGGATTTTTGAGGACCAAATGTTGATTGTTGATGAAGATTGTTCCTTTGAGATGAAGGGAGAACAAAACTCTAATTGATTGTTACTTGTACTGATGAGTGATTTCTTGTTTAAATCCTGCTGAGTCACAAATAACAAACACAAGCTATGTAATTTGTTAGTGATGCAAATGATGTATATGCAATGATATGAGGTGGTATCTTAGGTCAAAAATTGGGGTATGACACTATGACTACAGTATTTTGTCGTTTCTACCTACTAATAAGGCTTCTGCTTCCTCACAGATGGAGTCTGCTAAGCAAACTACGAACAGGAAGAGCATATGCTGGTATATTTACATATTTCATAAATTTAGTGTGTCTTTGAATTTTAATACTCAAGAAATAAATGTTGAACATGTATGTATGTATGTATGTATGTATGTATATACATGAATGCTTGATCACATTGTTGTAGAAACTAGCAATGTCAAGATGCTTTTGAATTGGATTACTCTTGTTTCACTACTCGATCAAATCCTAACTTTTTTAGTCACCTAAATAATTAGAGAACACCATTATTTCATCTCTGTTGGGATTAAATCCTAAAACAGATGGTGAAAGATCGATTGTTGTCATTGCACCGTAAGCTCTTATTCTTTTTTCCCTTTGATATATATTTATGTTTAGGAGCTGAGTTAAATTACAATGGTAGAGTTGTTACTGTTTTTCATTGGCTCTCCAAATATGTGTTCTTCAGCTGGTATAGAAATTAAGTGTTGTGTCTTTTGTCATTACTTTAGTTAAGACAACAGGTATAGGTTAATTAGTTAAACACAACTTAAATTCTAAGAAAAAATATATCCTTGTGTGTTTTTTCTAGGAATATATTCTCCGACAATGGTGCTTCAACACCAGAAAAAGCTTCATTGCAATAAATGCAGGTATGCCTTCTAAATGATTGTGTGTGACGTCTCTAATGAAAGCTTTTGTAAAGTTGACTCGGTGAATCTCAACTATCATAATATTTCCAGGAATATATTGTGTGTGACATCTCTAATGTAAGCTTTTGGAAATGCGAAATTTCCTCAAAAGTCTATCTAAATCGAGATGTTGAATCGAGGGACGAATTCAAGGCATACAACTTATTAACCATTAAGCATTCATCACTTATTCAACTGACAGTTAATCCCAATGCTTATTATTTTCCTTAATTATATATAGTATAACAACATTGATATTGAAATTCAAGCTTTTATGTAGGCATTGGCCATGTATGCTCAAAGGAAAGTAAGTTGTATGACTTTAACAGGTAAATAATAGTAAACAGGTAAATAATAGTTGTTTATGCATATAAGTTATTATGCAGATCTTATGGATATATGTACATTTCCGCTTTGTCCGCTTTGCATTTACTAAGTTATGGAATTTGAAATGTGCAGATAAAGAAGCACTATTATCGGGGTATTTCATGTTTACATCTTTGAAGCATGAGATCAAAAGCAACGATGGTCATTATAAAGTAAAAGTTTCTAAATTTACAATTAAGTTAAAATAAAATAGATGTTCTTCTTATTTTTTTAAAACATTTTTTCTCAATAATCACGATTAGATTGTATTGTTCTCCATAAAGCTTTATTATCTAGTTAGTTCTTTCTCACATACAGGAGAAAAGGGTATAAATTGTCAGATATCATAATTTTAATCAAAATCTATTCTAAATGTTCATAAATTTGTATCACAGATTCAATGGGTCATATATATCACGGGGTAATATAGTTTGTGTTGAATTTGCTCTCAGGAATATATATCACATTTGGCCTTTTATATGAATAACCAAAACTGGACGTATTATTGACTTTTGAAAAGTTGCCTTTAGCCTCGGTCAAGCCGAAGCTAAGCGTTTTACTGACCTTTATAAATTTGACTTTATTGTCAGCCAAGCCGATATTACAGGTTTTTGCTGACTTTCGAAAAGTTGACTTTATCCTCGACGCAGCCGAAGCTACGAGTTTTGTTAACTTTAATAAAATTTGACTTTAGCCTCGGAAAAATTGACACTACCAGTTTTATGGACTTTTGTAAATTTGACTTTAGTCTCGGTAAAACCGACACTAACGATTTTGTTGACTTTTGAAAAATTGACTTTAGCCTCCGATTAGCCGACACTAATGTTTTGGTGGACTTTACTTCTTTAGTGTGGGCTAAAGATTAGTCTCGATATAGACTCGGTTTAACCGACGCTAACTTAAGGCACGGCCTTATAGGCCGACACTAACATGTTAACTTCAAACCGTTTAGCCTGCCCCCGACACCGAAGCTAATTCGACAATAAACAGCTTGTAGTGTCAGTTTTTATCCCTTTGGTTTCGATATACAGCCGACACTAAATACTGTTTTTCTAGTAGTGAGAATTTTTTTGGAAAATTTAAATATCTTTGTTCCATTCAGGAATTATAGTTGAGAATAGTTGATGAACGAGGGATTTTGAACCGACAACTCCAATTTTTAGTACGCTGACACGGAGGTGGACTTGCAAACTTATCACTTCAATGCCAAAGTTCAGGATCGACCCTGTACAAATGTAATAAGTGCTACAACACAGGGCTCCAAACTTTAGGAGGCCCCAAATTTTGAAGGGACCAATATATACCTTCTTAGGCACTCTGGCAAAATTTATTTTTTGCCGCTAGAATTCGGAGATGCATCTCCGAACGCACCAAATTCATAATATTTGGTGTCTTCGTAGATGCATATCTGTAATAACCCTATTTTTCAGATATGCATATCCGAAATAACTCAATATTTGTTAAAAAACTAAAATAAAGTGAATTAATATAATTAATAGTATAATTAATTGTATTAATCAAAAGATATAATTAAATATAGATTATTATAATTAAGATATATTAATAATAATATCAACATATTAAATATTTAAAGAAACACATTATTTTTATATAAAATTAATTAAAGAAAAAACTAATATAAATTAAAAATTAAAATGTTTATAGGAGGATATTTTTTACATATAATTTTATTAATTATGATGTATAATGTTGTAGTCATTTAAAAAATAATTACGTTTGTAGTTTAAAAACATTTATAACAAACAAATTATTACAAAATTAAAATTTTATTTAATCTCCTTACTTCTTATTTATAACAATTTATATTTAAGTTATTCTTTATTGATAATAATTAACTTTAAGAATTTAATTGGAATACACTAACAGTGTAAAGAAGTTTTACACCGTCAGTGAATCATAGCCGTTAATTTGTTGGAAGTGTTTGACTTTTATTTTAATTTTTTAAAAAGTAATATAATTAAGTGGTTGTGATGTATTGATAGTGTAAAAAAATTTATAATGACAGTGCATAGCAATTAAACCCTAACTTTAATTATGTTATAACTATATTATTAATTAACATCTTCTTAAAATAAAATGAAAAGAAATTTTGGATTTTACTTAATTCGGATATGCATATCTGAATTAATCAATATTCCAAATTTTTCAATTTTGTTTTATTTTTCCATATATGTATATCCGAAAAAACCTCTGACATTTTAAATTCAACGTTTAAATATACTTTTTTTTGAAGAATGTGTTTTTGGATATGCATATCCCAAATATCTTAAAACTATAAAAATTATTCATTTGAGATTTTCAGAGGTATTTTTCACTCTATAGGTGCGATGAAAAATTCTCATTTCAAAATTCAAAAAGATTATAACAAAAAGTGTAGATCAAAGAATGTGTACCTTATCTTTCTTTTCTTTCTGTGTGAACTCCTTTATATATATTTGAACTCATTTATATATATTGGATCAAATGAAATAAATTTAAGATAATTGGGTCTTGGCTTTCTGCATTTAGCCGACCATAACCATCATTAAAAATGATGTCTTAGAAATTATATTGCTATTATTCTTCAATTGAATACACTTCTGAGATCATCAAAGTCGTTGACATTGATAGAATTAGCCTTCCCCAAATAAATTGACTATATGAACCTAAAGCATATGACCTACTATGAAGCTTCATTTAGCAATTAATAAAGGACAGCAAACTAAGTTTGCATGTTTCATCGAAGCTTTCATAATCAACGCAGCAAAGCAAGCACATCACTCAAAAGTCATAATCAAGTTGTCCTGTTTAATTTTTTATTTGCAAATAACGATCAAGTATTATAGCATCGGTTTCCTCATGAATAAAATAAGTTGGTATCAGTGTATCACTGTATAACTCAATGTATATATGAACATTTATCTGAAGAAACTATTTACTATAACTACATACTTATATTTCTGCTATTTTCCAATTTACAACATGGCTGAATCATTTGTTTTCGATGTTGCTAATTCACTTCTTGGAAAGCTTGCCTCTTATGCTTATGAAGAAGTTTCCCGAGTCTATGGTGTGCATAAAGATCTACAAGAGATCAAAGATACTTTGTCAATTGTCAACGGTCTGCTACTGGATGCCGAGTATAAGAAAGACCAAAAGCACTGGCTGCGTGAATGGATGAGACAGATTCAAAACATCTGTTCTGATGCTGAAGACGTATTTGATGGATTTGAGTTCGAGCACAAGAGGAAGCAAGTTGCCCATGCTTCTAACAACACTCTAACGAAGGTAGGCCACTTCTTTTCTTCCTCTAATCCACTTGTTTTCCGTCCTATGATGGCACGCCAAATTAAAGAGATTAGGGAAAGATTGGATAAGGTAGCAGCTGATGGGACCAAGTTTGGTCTTGCACAAATTGATATTGGTACTGAACTAGTTTCACAAAGGAGAGACTTGACTTATTCTCATGTCGATACTTCAAGTGTAATTGGGAGGGAGAATGATAGGGAAGAAATTATCAAGCTTTTGATGCAACCACGTCTTCACGGTGATGGTGATAGAAGTTTATGTGTTATTCCAATAGTAGGAATTGGAGGCTTGGGAAAGACCACTCTTGCAAAGTTGGTGTTTAATGATAAGAGGATAGACGAACTTTTTGAGTTGAAGATGTGGGCTTGTATCTCCGACTCGGATGATTTTGACATCAAGAAAATAATTATTAAAATCATCAACGCTGCTTCTGCTTCCATTTCCAGTCCAGCTTCACCTCCAATGATTGTTACTTTTGCTTGTTGGTGCACAAAGAATAAAGATGGTGACAAAGAGAATAATAGAATAACGGCGCAAAAGAGATGAGAGAATAAATGTTGTATTCTACTTGCGTTTTTTTTATAAATGACAGCTACTACAAGGCTATTTATAAGAAAAGAGAATCTTGCCACATAAGCCCTAAAACAGTAAACTTAGTGAACAAGTCTAAGTTACAAACAGTACTACAAAATACTAAAGTACCCTTACTACTAAACAGCTAAGCTAATGGGACCCAGACAGCATCTTCTGGTCAATACTATCTTCTGAGTAACCATCAGAAGATCAGTCCATCTTCTGAATATTGAATTACTCTTCAATACCATCCCTTAATTCATATTCTTCAATCAAAACTGACAACGCCAATTCCATCCCTCAAGAGCAGAAATTGATCCGTCTTGATCGCCTTTGTCAGAACATCTGCCACTTGCTTCTGAGTGCTACAGTGCACTACTTCTAATGTTCCATTCTGGACTTGGCTTCTCAAGAAATGATACTTAGTCTCAATATGCTTGCTTCTTCCGTGTAACACCGGATTCTTGGCAAGATTGATTGCAGACTTGTTATCAATCATCAGCTTCAAAGGCTTCTTCACTCTAATCTTCAGATCTTCTAATAGATTCAGAAGCCACATAGCTTGACATGCAGCTACAGCGCCTGCGATGTACTCAGCTTCACAGGTTGATAGAGCAACAACAGGTTGCTTCTTGGAACTCCAAGAAATAGGGCCTCCCAGAAACATGAACAAATATCCAGAAGTACTCCTTCTATCAACTCTGTCTCCACACCAATCAGAATCAGAATAACTCAATAATTCTGATTCTTCCTTTCTCCCAGAAGGAAACAATATGCCAAACTTCAGAGTTCCCTTGACATATCTCAAGACTCTGACAGCAGCTTGGTAATGGGACCACTTAGGTTTACTCATGAACCTACTAACCAATCCAACTGCATAGCATATATCAGGCCTGGTATTACACAAATACCTTAGAGAACCAACCAGCTGTTTGAATACCGTAGCATCAACATCTTCACCTTCAGAATCAGAGTCCAACTTCTGATTCACTTCTGACGGTGTAACAGCAGCTTTGCAATTCTCCAACTTGAATTTCTTCAGAAGTTCTAACTCATACTTCAACTGATGCAGAATGATACCATCTTCTGAGTACAGAATCTCCATCCCTAGAAAATATGACATTTTCCCAAGGTCTGTAATCTCAAACTCATTCATCAGCACCTTCTTGAACTTCATCAGATCTTCTGGACAACTCCCTGTAAGCAATATGTCATCAACATACAGACACAACAGAATCATATTGCTTCCAGAATGTTGTACATAAACTCCATATTCCATCTCACACTTCTGAAACCCTTGCTTCTTGAAAAATGAATCAATCTTCAAATTCCAAGCTCTGGGTGCTTGCTTCAATCCATACAGAGCTTTGTGTAATTTGTACACCATCCCTTCCTTATTCTTTTTCACAAAGCCAGGGGGTTGTGACACGTATACTTCCTCTTGTAATGGACCGTTCAGAAATGCAGACTTTACATCCAGATGCATCAAGGACCAACCTCTGTTCGCAGCTAACGCAATCACCAGTCTGATTGTTTCATGTCTAGCTACAGGAGCAAACACCTCAAAGTAATCTAGTCCAGGTTTCTGAAGAAAACCTCTAGCCACTAGCCTTGCTTTGTGTTTACCAACTGATCCATCTGGCTTCAGCTTTACTTTGAAAACCCATCTGACGCTGATGGCTTTCTTATTCTTTGGAAGTTCTGTCAGCTTCCAAGTCTTGTTTCTTTCTATAGCCTCAAGTTCTTCTTTCATGGCATTCAGCCAGACCTTCTTCTTGAGCGCTTCTTCTATACTCACTGGTTCAGAATCTACTAACATAGCACACTGAATGACCTCTCCTTCTGAGTCAACTTCTGTGTCTTGCAACATGTCAAAATCTGCAAACCTTCTTGGTATAGTTCTGACTCTTTGTGGTCGCTGAGCTACTTCAGAGTCAGCTACTCCTGAGTCACCACCTCCATGATCATCTCCAGAAGCTTGTCCTCCAGAGCCTATGTCTTCAGAGTTTTCCCTTCCAGAATCATGACTACCACCAGAATCTGGATCATCATCAGAATCTGGATCAGAATCAGATTCTCCTTCTGACTCATCTTCAGAAGATGCTTCATCTTCTGACTCGTCTTCAGAAGATTCATCTTCTGACTCTAACTTTTCTTCAAAAGTTATCTCTACATCAGAAGTTGGTTGAGACTCTTTCCAATCCCAAACTTCTGATTCCTTCACAATGACGTCTCTGCTGACTTCAACTTTGTTAGTCTTTGGACAATAGAGCTTGTATGCACCTGTACTGTGGTACCCCACCAATAACATCACTTTGCTTCTATCATCCAGTTTCTTCCTTCTTGCTTATGGAACGTGTTTGTAACTCACAGAACCAAAAACCTTCAGATGACTAACACTCTGTTTCTCTTTAGTCCACTTCTCTAAAGGAACAATTTCCTTCAGCCTCTTCGTTGGACACCTGTTGAGCACATATGCTGCAGTAGCAACAGCTTCTCCCCATAGATTATGAGGAAGCTTCTTCTCTTTAAGCATACTTCTCGTCATATCAAGCAAAGTACGGTTTCTACGCTCAGCAAGACCATTGTGTTGAGGAGTATAAGGAGCAGTAACTTCATGCTCAATTCCATTATCATCACAGAACTTCTGGAATTCTGTAGAGTTATACTCGCCTCCACCATCCGTTCTGAGAATCTTTATCTTCTGACCACTCTGCTTCTCAGCCTTCACCTTGAACTTCTGGAATTCTGTAAACACCTCATTCTTAAACTTAATGAGAGTTACCCACGTCATTCTTGTGAACTCATCCACAAAAGACACAAAATACCTATTTCCTCCAAGTGAAGGTTCTGGAAATGGTCCACACACATCAGAGTGCACTACTCCCAGAGCATGCTTTGCTCTTGGAGCAACTTCTGATACAAATGGCAATCTGGGTTGTTTGCCTTTCATGCATACCTCACATGACTTCTCAGGCTTCACAATCTTTGGAATGCCATGTACAAGCTTCTTAGAACTTAGATGCCCCAGGCTTCTATAGTTCAAGTGCCCCAACCTCTTGTGCCACAGCTTACTATCACCTTCTGAGCCTTCAGCACTCAGACACTCTATTTCAGTTGTTTCTACATTCACCTTGAATGTTCTGTTGCTTCCCTGTTCAGATTGCATAATCAACTTCTGATTGGAATCATACAACTTCAAGAGGTTATTCTTCATAACAACTGAGAAACCTTTCTCAATGAGCTGACCCACACTCATCAGATTGCTTCTGATTCCAGGAACATACCAAACATCCTTGATCAGAACAGTCTTTCCATTCTTCACTTTGACTTTGACATTTCCCATACCTTCTGCATATAGGTACTTATCATCAGCACATCTGATCTTTGTCCTCCTTTCAGAGTCAAAGTCTATCAGCCATTGTTTGTTTCCAGTCAAGTGATTTGAACACCCAGTGTCCATATACCACCATTCTGACGAACATCTTTTGTCCGACTCTGAAGCCATCAATAGCACAGGTTCATCATCTGATCCTCCTCTGGCTATATTTGCTTCTTCTGATCTCCTTCCTATGTTTGCCAAACAGTCTCTAGCAAAATGGCCAAACTGTTTGCAACAGTAACATTGAACTTTCTTCTTATCCTTTCCCTTCTGATATCTCTTATCATCAGAAGTTGAGGTTTCCTTCTGGAATCTATCACCACGTCTATGCTTCTGGTCTTTCTTGACAAAAGAAGCCTTCAGAGCTTGTTCAACCTCTCTCTCAGAAGTTCTCTCAGTCAGACGCAACTCTTGTGCTTCTAAACTGCTTTGCAACTCTTCTATTCTCATGGTTTCCAGATCTTTAGAATGTTCAATGGATACAACAATATAATCAAATTGAGGAGTAAGTGACCTCAATATCTTCTCTATGATTACTTGTTCAGAAAGAGTTTCTCCACAAGCCTTCATCTCATTAGTGATCACAATCACTCTAGAGATATACTCAGAGACTTTCTCATTGTTCTTCATGTTGAGATTTTCATATTGCTTTCTCAGGGATTGAAGCTTCACCTTCTTCACTGATACGTCACCACCGTAACACCTGACCAGTATATCCCACGCCTCCTTTGACGTCATAGAATCAGCAATCTTCTCAAACACATTCACATCCACACACTGATGGATGAAGAACAACGCCTTTTGGTCTCTCTTCTTCGTCTCTCTCTGCGCTTCTCTTTGTTCTTCCGTTGCATCCGCTGCAACCGGAATATATCCTCCAGTGACAAGATCTAGAACATCTTGAGCACCAAATAATACACGCATTTGAATCATCCATCTATTCCAGTTTTTACCATCAAGAACTGGAAGTTTGGTATTCAAGTTGCTTCCACTCATCTTTAAACTTGTGCAGACAAAAACAGATTTCACTCACACTCACACAGTGTTTCCCAACCCACAAACAATCAAGAAAAAATGTGATTCAACACAACTTTGTTTCCCCGAAACAAAATCAATCACACAGTCACACAAACTCACGTTCACTCGTGTTTCCCTGTGTTTGGAACCGGAGCTCTAGATACCAATTGTTGGTGCACAAAGAATAAAGATGGTGACAAAGAGAATAATAGAATAACGGCGCAAAAGAGATGAGAGAATAAATGTTGTATTCTACTTGCGTTTTTTTTATAAATGACAGCTACTACAAGGCTATTTATAAGAAAAGAGAATCTTGCCACATAAGCCCTAAAACAGTAAACTTAGTGAACAAGTCTAAGTTACAAACAGTACTACAAAATACTAAAGTACCCTTACTACTAAACAGCTAAGCTAATGGGACCCAGACAGCATCTTCTGGTCAATACTATCTTCTGAGTAACCATCAGAAGATCAGTCCATCTTCTGAATATTGAATTACTCTTCAATATTGCTCACCAAGAAAAAATCAACAACTTAGATATTGAGCAGTTACAAAGTCGTCTTAGACATGAACTTTCTGGTAAGAAGTATTTGCTTGTGCTGGATGATATATGGAATGACGATCGTGCAAAATGGATTGAGTTGATAGATTTGATTAAAGTTGGTGCAACAGGAAGCCAAATCATAGTGACAACGCGTAGCAACTCAATTGCTTCAATGACAGGTACTCTTCCCTCTTATGTTTTAAAAGGACTTTCTCAAGATGATTGTTTATCTTTATTTGTCAAATGGGCATTTAAGGAAGGGGAAGTGATTAAATATCCATATCTTGTGGAGATTGGAAAAGAAATTGTCAAAAAATGTGCAGGGATTCCACTTGCTGTCAAAACATTAGGAAGCTCGTTGTTTTCAAAATATGATTTAAATAAGTGGATATTTGTGAGAGATTCTGAGATATGGAACATAGAACAAAAAAGAGATGATATTTTACCTGCATTGAAGTTAAGCTATGATCAAATGCCATCCTATTTGAGACAGTGTTTTGTTTACTTTTCTCTTTATCCAAAAGATTATACCTTCTTTAGGAATGATATAACTAGGCTTTGGGTAGCTCTTAATTTAGTACGATCTCGAAATGGAAGTGAACATCTAATGGATATTGCAAGAGAATATATAGATGAGCTCAATTCTAGATCATTTCTTCAAGATTTCAAAATCGTAGGCTATTTTGGCTCGTTCAAAGTACATGATTTGATCCACGATCTAGCTCGGTATGTTGCGAAAGAGGAGTGTGTAGCAGTGGACTTGCATACTAAGAATATACCTGAATATGTAAGACACTTATCCTTTGTAGAATATAATTCAACAGACAATACTTTGTTTCCCAAGTCAAGAAATTTGAGAACTATATTATTTCCCATCAAAGGAAATGGCCTTGACAAGGGAACTTTGTTGGATGCATGGATATCAAGATTAGGGGTGGCAAAATGGATGGATTGGATGGATATGGATTGGATTATTAATGGATGGATCAAACCAATCCATTAATCCATTACAATCCACTAAAATCTCTTAATAAAAATCCAATCCAATCCATCCATTAAGAAATAAAATTCATCCAATCCATCCATTAACATATTTCAAATGGATGGATATCCATCCATCCAAACAAATAATTATAAAAATTCTTAATTGTTTTTTAAATTTCATAAAAAAATTAAATTTCACAAAAAAAAAATTGTTAATTATTTTTAAAATTTCATAAAAAAATTAAATTTCACAAAAAAAAATAGTTAATTATTTTTTAAATTTCATAAAAAAAATTAAATTTCACAAAAAAAAAATTGTTAATTATTTTTTAAATTTCATTAAAAAATTAAATTTCACAAAAAAATAATATTGTTAATTATTTTTAAAATTTCATAAAAAAATTAAATTTCACAAATAAAAATTAATATACCCATTATTTTTAAATTTCTTTCAAAAATTTAAATTTCACAAAAAATAATTTAAATATTCTTAATTGTAAAAAACCACACTTTCTCTCTCTCTTTATATATATATATATATATATATATATATATATATATATATATATATATATATATATATTAGGGGTGGCTTCTTATCAGTTCAAAGTCTTCATCTATTTAGAATTTTCATATATATGCTTTAAATGTCCTTTTGGGGCACTGATAAACAACAACAAAGACTCAAATGAGTTAACAGTTACAATACAACTTCAGCTTTTTTCAAGATGGAAAAAGTTTCAATGTCTTTGTTTGCCGGTGAAAAAGTTTCAACTTCAGCTTTTTTCAACAGTTGAGAGATTAGAGAAAAAACGTGCGATAAAAATGAAACCAAAATAAAAAACATTTACATAAAAATGAGAAGGTGAAAAAAAAACATATCCAATTCACCGGAAAAAAACTACTAGCTAATGGATTGGATTCAATTCACCGGCAAACAAAGACATTGAAACTTTTTCCATCTTGAAAAAAGCTGAAGTTGTATTGTAACTGTTAACTCATTTGAGTCTCTGTTGTTGTTTATCAGTGCCCCAAAAGGACATTTAAAGCAGACCAAATGGTCAACAATCTCAAAACTCTTGTACTCTCAAAGAGTATATTGTGATTCTTAAGAATCACAAACAATTGAGTTCCAAAAAGTTGTTGTAGCTTCTTATCAGTTCAAAGTCTTCATCTATTTAGAATTTTCATATATATATGTTTTAAGTAAATGGAAAAATCCATTATTCTAAGAAGTAAACTAGACATACACTAGTCTGAAATGACATAATTAATGCTAATAAGTTTAGAAAAAGTGATACAAGATTTCAATTACAAACCTTTCGATTTCAATTACATCAAGTTCTTGAATTACAAAAGAGAATTTCTAAGTGAAACAAGATTCAAATTCAAGATTACATACAGTACTAGACTACTAGCTACATATTCCAAGTTGAAACAAGTTGTATTCGAGTTGCATAAAATCAAAGTCCTTAAGCTACAAGAGAATTCCAACTGATTTGAGTCACTCAATTTCTTCACCTTTCGACCTCTTCTTTGCATGCCATTCTCATCATTGCTCATCTTCAAGTTAAAGAACCTGCCATAAAGTAAAATGATGAAAATAATCCATTAAATTGAAATGAAGAGAGTAATGATGAAATTTATGATTGGAAAAGATGGTGACTTCTAAATAAGAAATGATAGAGTTATAATTATGAAATCATTGGCTCACACTCACACAATACTACCTAAATGGTTGGTATCAGCTTTATTGAGAAATGTGTTTGAGAAGACAAAAGAAAAAGTCCATGTTATTATTATTATTGTTTCTTTGATCAACAAGTTGTTGTTTCTATTGTTAATTTTCATCACATAAAATCCTTTTCTGCAACCATGGGTCCCTCCCTATGCCTCTGATAGAAGGGAAGGGACAAAACTCTTCCATTGATTCCAATCAATTAGATCTAACCTCTTAGATCTAACCTCTATGAGAATTAAAACAAAAACTTGTACTTCTCTCCCACCCACTTTAACTAGTTGATATAATCTCTTGTTGATTAATTTAAAAACAAATATCATAGTTAACAAAAAGGTTAAAACTGATAGAAGGGAAGGGACCGAACTGTCAACTGAATCCTCAATTTGAATTACGGGTTCATTGCCATCGGTAGACATATTTCCTGCTTGCAAGTAAATAACATGGTAAAGGAAGAATTTAATTACCACAAATAGACAAAAGTGTAGGAGATTCCAAAGGTGCATTTAAGTTTATATGACATACTAGAGGGAATATTCTAATTAGAAGTACACAGCATACACTAGTTTTGAAACAATATACAAACAAGGAAACTACATGACTGACATTTACTTATGAGAGCTTCTTTCACACACTTCCCCCTCCACCAATTTTAAATTAATTCTATTTGTCCTTGATAATGAGAAATATTAGTATGATATGTTCCAATCAAAAGCAAAAAAAAAAAAGGGTACGATTTTTAGAATCCTTCCTGCTACCTATCTCAGTAGAGCATTTTAGAGTGTTTGGTTGTGCAACACATTGAGGAATAGTCGAAACAAGCCACAGGTTTGGTCAATATTTGTTAGCTGTGAGATAGAATTATATACATAAGTTAGTTCAGGGTATAATGTAAGAATCTTCATGCTATGCTTCATAAAGTATTTGTGGTGTTAGTGTGAGCAATGACTGTATTGGTACAATGAAATATGGGATGCAGCATTACTTAAATTTGAAATATGTTTTAGTTGAATGACAACTTTACTTTATTTTGAAACACACAAATCTTACACCAACTATACAAATATGTTAATATTTCAATGGTATCGAAATAAGAGAAAGTTAGCAGTTGAACTAGTTATTATCTTCTGATCCTTTGTTCCTCAAACACTGCATGCCACACACTAGGGGTGTGCAAAATATCCGGTTTTGATGTCTAAATCCATAACCAAACCTAAACCATTTTTAAATATCCGGATATAATTGAATGGTTATTAACCGGTTTAGTTATTAATGGTTTGGTTATCCATTCATATAATCCGGATATAATTAAATGGTTATTAACCGGTTAAATTATTTTGGATTCGGTTATAATCCGGTTATTATCCAAATCCAAATATTTTAATTATTAAAATATTAATTTTTTTTTGAAAAAAAAAAATATTTTCGGAAAAAATAATTTTTAAAACTGGATTTTTTTAAAAAACCGGTTATATAATTATAACCAAATTTATAATCGGTTTTATAACCAGTTTTGATTAAAATGTGGTTATGGTTATAAATCCAAACTATTTAAATGGTTTTAAAATGGTTATGGTTTGGTTTTTGAAAATAACCAACCATGCATACCCCTACCACAAACTATCTGATGCAGGGATTTAAAATGTATCTCATGAATTTGATGGACTAAATTGATTAATAATAGTGTTGTAATTGAAAGTAGAGTTGTCCATAGTTGGAGATATAACCTCTTATCCAACCAGGACAGATTACCACTAATGGTGCCGAGACATTGCTAAGGATCAGTGTTCATTTGACCTATTACAACTCAGACCTCTTATCCTACCAGACATCATGTATGTTATATAAAACACAAACTAGAATAATAAAAGGGAAAAAGCATGATGACACAAAATCACAAATAACTATGAAGGCAGACTTGTCAAGCCCATAGAGTGTATCTACCGAGTAACCGAACCGTCAATTTCATTAAAGAATTAACAACACCAATTGTTCTAACATCTAAACAAGACAGAAATTGCAAAGCAAATAAAAGGGAAACACACCAATTTATCATAGGTACACACAAAAATAAAACAAGAGAAGAGCTGTAGACACACCAGCCTGAAGAGAGTCTGGAAGTGCAGAGTTTCTAAATATTATCATTTAAGAGCTATGAAGTTGACTCTCGAGTTCAAACAAGTATTAAATAAGCAGTCTAGCACTTTCTCTGAATCATAACAATCGGTCAACACAAACAAACAATCCTTTACGGGAGATAGATGGTGAAAAGAAAATTTCTAACGAGGAAATGTACTATGAAATATATGTTTCTTAAACTAGCCTCTTTTTCATTTCTAGGATATCTAATTCACACAGGTAATTTGGTCCTGCACATGAAAAACACATTTATCTGTGCTAAGTTGTGCAGCAGCAATCCAACATCATGATAATCCATCAAACAAATGTAACCAAACTAGCAATTCAACATCCAAATGATACCTATTTAACTCTAAAAACAACAAGATCAGATCCTCTCTTCTTGAACATGTCTAAACTAGAATATCATGTATATTGAGTAGGAACCCTGAAGTAGAAAATCTGTATTCCAGCAGCCTAATGGCCAAATACACTAAGCCGTTCCCAAAAACAAAAGTGAAATGTTTAATGGTTACTACATTAGATCACTATCCAGTTCATTTATGCTGTGAAGTGAGTTCGAGACATTATAGGCCACAAAACGGATTCAAATTCTAGTTTCCAATTGGACAAGCGTGGGAGCCAAAATGTAAGTGGAAAGCGCATCAACACTTTATCCAATGCTAAACACTCTGAAGTTCTGCCTCTTCATTCAGTTTCAGAAGAGAAAGATTTAATGGAGTCAAAAGCACGGTTTCATGTATCTGGTGGTGGAGGACATAGATATGTTTATACGGGACAAGCTTCGAGTTCAAACTCAGTACCTTTCTATCTGCATAACCTTATATTGTAGTTATGGTGATCAAATTAGTCGAGTTCAGGTGTAATTTGCAACTACAATCATATAAGTCAAGTATCCCCACATGTCAACAACACAGCTTCTCTCTGCTTCTTAATCTTCCTCTACCCAGAACTCAAACAACAACAACGAAGTAACTCTCTCTCACTCGTCCTCCACTCTCGCTCAGAAAAAAAAAACGGAATCGAAAACGCGATGGCATATTAACAGTAAAGCATCAACGGTATCGGAGCAAGCAATATTTACAACAACAACAATTAGAATAACTTAAAATAGCAACGAAAGAGATTACCGTGTGATTGTAGGTCGAATTCGTCGCGTGCAGTAGTGTTGTTGGAGCAATCGAAGGAAGCTGCAGAGGGCAGAAATTGTGTGGGTTGAGCGTGGAATGCGCGTTGAATCGTGTGAATGATGCGGATCCGATGTTGCTCGATCTGAATCCGAATAGAAGGTTGTGGTGCTGTGTTGTTGAACTGATTGTTGAGTTGAATTGCTAGCTAAATGGTTTCATCGAGAAATTGGAGAATACGAAATTAGGGTTCTTAGATTGAAAAAGGAAGAAGAAATTGGGAAATACGAAATTAGGGTTCTTGAGAGAAGTGAGAACGTGATTGTGAAGTTTGTGGGAAGAAGAAATTTGGATCTGAGATGTTGAGTTGAATTTGATATGTTGAGTTGAATTTTCAATTTTTTTTTTCTTATTGTGTTTTAACAAAAAAAATTAAATATTTAATATATATTTTTATTAAAAAGTTTTATTTAATAAATAATAAAATAATATCCATTGGATTTTTAAAATGAGATGGATGGATTGAATCCATCCATATGATTTGATGGATGGATTGGATAAATCCATTAAATTATTTTTTTGGTTAATGGATGGATTGGATGGATAAATTATAGGATGGATTGGATGGATATTGTGTTAATGGATTTTATTGCCACCCCAAATCAAGATACACATACTTACGATATTTAGATTTGAGATATTCTTCCTTTGAGTCTTTGCCTAATTCCTTTTCTAAACTGAAGCACTTGCGACTTCTCGACCTTTGTTATAATATCAAAATCAGAAGACTTCCTCATTCAATTAGCTAACTCCATCATTTGCAAGTCTTGAAACTCACCGGGTGCGTGGAGCTTGAAACATTGCCTCAATGGTTAGGGGGCATGATTAGCCTTCGGGAATTGTTTATAACAACAAAGCAATCAACTATGCCACTGACATTATTCACAAAATTGAACAATCTTCAAGTTTTGGTTTTCTATAAGTGTGACAATATGAAGTTTCTATTCAGTGATGCACAAGAACTCACTTCTGTTGAAACATTGATTGTTGAATTATGTGGTAGTCTAGAGTCTCTACCGCTTATTATGTTTCCTAAATTACAAACTCTAGTAGTTTCAGAGTGTGAGATGGTAAACTTGTCAACGTACAACGAAAGCCCAACTCAAATATTGATGATCAAGCATTTATATATAGCAAGATTTACGGGACTTCTAACGATTCCTACTTGGATTGAAGGTGTTGTGGATACTTTAGAGACCTTACAAATTTCTGGACTTCCCGATCTTTGGATACTTCCCGAGTGTCTAACAACAATGACACATCTTAAGAGGCTTTGGATTTCTGGCTGCCCTCAACTAGTGAGTCTTCCAAGAGACTTCCATCATCTCACCGCCCTTGAACATTTGTACATATATGATTGTCCTGAATTATGCATAAAATATAAACCTGAGTCTGGTGAGTACTGGCCCATATTGGCTCCCATGGAAAACACTTCAATTGAAATTCTAGAAAGGAAAGGTGGAGGAACGAAGTCGTCTACTCTTAAAGTTAAATACAACTTTTTGTAATGAAGAATTCAAGTAGGTGATTGCATTGGAGAAGATGAATGCCAACAACAAAAGCCTTTAAATTCTCAAAATGTTTACATTTTTATGCTAACCGAAGAATTTGAAAGTCATTATTTATATTTCCAATTCGTAGAGATTTATGTTTGAAATAGCATTTGTGTTGAACTACAATACTTCTTCCATAATGTATGTTGTTAATATTTGCCGATATAAACCATCATTTAACTTAGAACAATTTTATGGGGCTTGGATACATGCCTAATTGTCAATCCATAAATAAATAAATAACTAGATTATTATCGCTCGTGAAAATGTTGATTTAGGAATTTAATTAACATGAAATGGAATGTCTTCAAAATATAAACATCAAAATAATTAGCACAATCACTACTATGTGTATCGGCAACATCTACATCCTCTCCTCTGTCTCTACCACCTCCTATGCGTCTACCACCTCCTCTATCGCATCCTCTGCCTCTACAGTCTACTATCCCACCCTTCCTGGCGCGGTGATGCCTTATAGTAACGCTTTGTTTGAAACCGCTATGAAACATGTGTCCTATAATAACACTTAGATTGAAAGTGCAATCAAAATCAAACTGAAAAACGTATTATAAAGCGCAAAATGTCCACTTCAGTATCACTTAAGTAAAACCGCTATTAAAAATTGGTATTTTAATAGCGTTTTTAAAGTGCTATTAAACAAAATCGTTTACAATAGCGGCGCAATTAATAGCACTTTTAAGCGCTATCATAAACAATAGAAAGCGCTATTATAAAAGTTTTATGGCGTAGTGCTTGTTTACAATCAAATCCTTAGGCACGTTTAAAACCTCATAATTCATAGGACTTAATTCTGCCTAAGTCTGGTAAGTCCCGTAATTTTAAAATAAATTAATATTTTAAGATTATTGTATATTCGCCTTTATAATATAATATGATCAGATATAAATATAAATAGTATTTATATAAGTAAATTCAAGTTATGCTAAAAATATTTTAGAATTTTTATTTTATTAGTAGTTCTTGATAGAAATTTTATAAAAATCTTGACTTCAGTCTCTTTGATATTCGGTAAAATTAGCCGTCTTAATTTAAAAAAAAAAAAAAAACCCTTTTTGGGAAGAAAATTTTAGTGGTAGAATAACAAAATTATTTATGAAATAATTAAAAATAAAAATAGTTTCTGTTTGAAATTAATTTCCAGTCTTTGCAATAAAAGGTAGTTTTACCCGCTTAAAATTTTAAAATAATCTTTGTTCATAAAAAAGTTTTATCGATGAAAACATAAATTATTCAAGAATCGAAGCTCGAGGTTGTAGATAGCAGGCTGATTGGTTCTTTGTGGCAGAAGGAGGAGGTTGGGTGGTCCTTTTCGGGTGCTGCTGGCAGTAAGGGGGGGTTGATCACAATGTGGAAGGCTAATCTTTTTGACGAAATTTTTAGTTTCAAGGGGGACGGCTACCTGGGTATAAAGCTGCGTTGCAAAGACTGTTTTTTCTACGTAATTAATATCTATTCTCCGTGCGATTTGATGCAGAAAAAGGCGCTTTGGAGTGAAATTTTGAAGTTGAGGGTGAGGTATTCGGATGCTGCCTGGGTTTTAGCCGGTGACTTTAACGCTGTTGGTAGTTTATATGAGAGGAAGGTTGCCTCTTCCTGCTGCAGGAAGGCAGAAATGGAAGGATTTTCTAGATTTTTGGATATGGTGGATCTTGTGGACTTGCCTTGCAAGGGAAAACGTTTCACTTGGTATAGTGGTAATGGGAATTCTTGTAGTAGGATTGACCGGTTTTTGGTATCGGAAGAGTTGATTTTGGAATGGGGTATAGGGACATATCGGATCACTGTCCGGTTTGGCTAGTGGTGGACAAGGAAGATTGGGGGCCTAAGCCGTTTGTTTTCAATAATGGGTGGTTTGATAATAAATTGTTCCTTCCGTTTGTAGAGTCCATTTGGAAGTCTTTGGAGGTGAGTGGGAGAGGCGACTATGCGTTGAAGGAGAAAATGAGAATGTTAAAGGATAGAATTAGGAAGTGGAATATAGACGTGTATGGAAAAATTGACTTGGACATTAAGGAGGAAGTTAAGTCAATTAATGTGGAGGATGAATTCATGGTAAGTTGCAACTTGGAGCATACGGAGGAAGCGGTCAAAAGAAGGAGTGAAGCTATTAGCCGATTTTGGACTAGATTGAGAATAAAAGAGAATTTTCTTTTTCAGAAATCTAGGCTCAAATGGGATAACCAAGGTGATGATAATAGCCGTTATTTCCATTGTGTTATGAAGGAGAGAAGGAGGAGGAACCACATTGGTTCTTTATCTTCGACGATGGGAATTCTCAAGGAGGTTGATGAGGTTAAAGAGGAGGTTAGGCGCCATTTTTCCGAGAAATTCGAAGAATGTGATTATGATAGACCGGTGTTGGATGGAACATCTTTTGAGAAGTTGGGAGTTTCTAAGGCCGAAGGCTTGGAGGCTCCGTTTTCGGAGGAGGAGATTAAGAATGCGGTTTGGAGTTGCGAAGGAAATAAAAGTCCCGGGCCGGATGGTTTTAACTTTTTCTTTATTAGAAAGTGTTGGTCGTTCTTGAAACCGGATTTTGTGAAATTCTTCAACGACTTCCACAAGTATGCGGTGTTGTCTAAAGCGATTAATTCTTCTTTTTTGACCCTTATTCCGAAAAAAGATAATCCTTTGGGGCTTGACGATTACCGTCCGATTTGCTTGGTTGGTAGCCTTTACAAGTGTTTGGCAAAGTTGCTTGCTTCTAGGTTGAAACTTATTTTGAATCATATTGTTTCGGATTGTCAAACGGCGTTCGTTCCGGGTAGGCAACTCCTTGACGATGTGGTTGTGGCAAATGAGCTAGTGGACTACGCGGTTAAGGAAAAGAAAGAATGTATTCTTTTTAAAGTTGATTTCGAAAAAGCATACGATGGAGTTAGTTGGGATTTTTTGAGGTATATGTTGAGGAGGTTAGGTTTCGGAGATTTATGGTTGAGATGGATGGAAGCGTTGGTGTTTAAAAGTCATATGTCTGTTTTGGTGAACGATAGCCCGACAAAGGAATTTAATGTGCTCCGAGGCCTTCGCCAAGGCGACCCTTTATCTCCCTTTCTATTTGTTTTGGTGGCGGAAGGTTTGGCGGGCTTGGTTAGAAGGGCGAGTTCGGTCGAGAATTTTAGAGGGATTATCATCAACGGCGAGTGTAAGGTCGACCTCCTACAGTACGCGGATGACACTTTATTGGTGGGGGATGGGAGTTGGCAACATATATGGGCTTTGAAGGCGGTTCTTAGAGCCTTTGATCTTGTGTCTGGTCTTGGAGTGAACTTCCATAAAAGTAGTTTGATTGGCATTAATACTAGTCCGCATTTCTTGGGGGCAGCAGCGAATTTCCTAGCTTGCAATACGGAGCATCATAATTTTCATTTTCTTGGTATCCCGGTAGGTGGTAACCCGAGGCGTATCTCCTTTTGGCAGCCATTGATTTCTAAGTTGAAAAGGAGGCTTCAAGGTTGGAGTGGAAAATTCCTTAGTATGGGAGGAAGGATCACTTTATTGAAGTCGGTTCTGAGTAGTCTTCATATTTTCTTGATGTCTTTTTACAGGGCCCTAGTGCAAGTTTGTAAAGAGATTTCTAGAATTCAAAACTCCTATTTGTGGAAAGGGGTGGAGGATAGAAGGAAGATCCATTGGGCGAGGTGGGGTTTGGTTTGTCTACCTAAGGAGAAAGGTGGCCTCGGTTTGAAACGAGTGGAAGAATTTAATGTCTCTTTGCTTTTAAAGTGGAGATGGAGGATTACAAAAGGAGGAAATGCGCAATGGATAAAGATCTTAAGGGCAAGATATGGTGGGATTAATATTTTGCTTGGGTTTTCTGGCTTTTCTTGCAGGTTAGCTTCTTTTTGGTGGAAAGACATCTTGATGTTGGAAAAGAGGCACATTGAGGGCGAGTTTCTTGAGCGATGTAAATATACTCTCGGAAAAGGA
The DNA here is from genome assembly GCF_029867415.1 of Vicia villosa. Classification (NCBI taxonomy): domain Eukaryota; kingdom Viridiplantae; phylum Streptophyta; class Magnoliopsida; order Fabales; family Fabaceae; genus Vicia; species Vicia villosa. The sequence continues at coordinate 172,788,742 of NC_081182.1, forward strand.
AATTCAATTCTTTTTTGGCATGTTAATTGGTTGGGGGAGTTTTCTTTAAAATCGGCTTTTCCGGATTTATACATCCATTCGGTTTTGAAGAATGAATTGGTGGAAGGAATGAGAGAGTGGGATGAGGGGGGTTGGAGATGGAGTAATTTGGGTATTTCCGTATCTAATAATCTTCTCATTTGGAATCGGCTTCAAGAGTTAAAGGCTTTGTTAGGAGGAAGCTCGTCGGAGCGTGGAAGAGAGGATGAAACATGGTGGACTCCGAACGGAGACGGGAATTTTTCGGTAAGATCATGTTATGATTATCTTTCGGTAAATATTCTTTGTTCTATTTTTATTCCGGAAAGAGAGAAGGCGTTGAAGTTGGTTTGGAAAGCTTTAATTCCTTTTAGATACAAAGCTTTTGCTTGGAGGGTGTTGATTGATAGACTCCCATCAAAAAACCTTCTTTTTGTTAGAGGTTTTATCTCTTCTCCCTCCGATCTTTTTTGTGTGTTTTGTAAAGATAGTGAGGAAAGTATAGCGCACCTTTTCTTTTCTTGTGAAGTAGCTAGGAAAGTGTGGAGTTCCATTTTGGAGTGGTTTGACTTGGAATTGGTTTTGCTTCCGTTAGTTTGGGAGAACCTTCTTTTAATCTTTGAAGGTTTTAGGAGGAAGAAAGTGAGGAAGGGAACGGAGAGCTTGGTTTGGATAGCGGTATGTTGGGGGTTGTGGAGAATGGGGAACAAAGCCATTTTCGGGAATGATAGTTGGAGTGTCCCAGACATTGTTTGGAGTATAAAAGTGTTGATTTGGAATTGGTCCTTCTACGGCGAAATTACTTACGGCAATTGTAATTTTTATGATTTTTGCAAAGATCCTTTGCATTTTTTGAGATAGATTGCAATTGTTTTGAAATTTCGTGCGTCTCTTCGGTTTATTCCGATTTTTGTAAGAGGGATTGAGTACCCCTAGTACTCCTTATATTTTATTCCTTGATTACAAAAAAAAAAAAAAAACACCATGTGCTTTGATTATAAATATAGTACTCTTACGTTCTATTTTTACATACCAGAAGAAGAAAGAATAAGGAAATTCAAAGGTTCTCAGTATGGTTTTATTCTCTCTCCATTTCTTCTCAATACTTCTCTAATTTGGAAAAGCACTATCTAATTCATCTCTACACTTAAGTAAGACCTCCTTACTCTTTCTTAACTTTATATACCTATTATTGCTAAAACTCTATTTTTCTTTAATAAATTTCCTGTAAAATTTTCTTACAATTTAATTAATTAATTGAAATTAATTATTTGTTTTATATAAAAAAAAAAGACTCATATTTTAGGTTCTTTACAACCTTGTTGTTCAATTAGTTGTGATTAAATAAAATTGAAGTTGTGTAAGTTATATTATAAATAAAATTTCTTCAGTAAATACAAAATATTATTTAAAAACAATAATTGACTTTATAATCATGTATTATTTTGAGATATACTATAACAATAAAAATAATTTGTATTTTCCTTTATAATTTATGTAAATTGGTTTTTTTAAATATAAAGGAGTATAATTTTAATTGCAGGTAATTATGTTTTGTATTAGGAGTTAATATATTTATACACTACCTTCCAAACAACAATAAGTATGAAATGTCCTACCAATACAATAATTAGACTATTTTGTTCAAACACTAGTACATGATTTAAACTTTAGTAACTTTTATCATGTAGGGTGTATCATTTTTTTTAAATATTTATGAACATCAAAAGAGATTATTTTACGTACACGACCCGCCAACTAATTCCAAACAAAAATAAATATTAAATTAGAAGTATATATTTATCTCGTAACTGTAAGGCCATCTCTCTATTTTTATACTTCTCTCAATATATATATATATATATATATATATATATATATATATATATATATATATATATATATATATATATATATATATATATATACATGCTATGTATCTTCTTACGTGTTTATTTTGAAGGTGACTTATTGTGAAGGTGAGTAAATGTAATATAAATATATTTGTGCGAATTTTAACGCATGAGATAAGTGATTATATATGGTGATGTTACCCATATGATTGAAAAGCATATATGGGGAATTGTATGCTCATACATTTCATGGTTACGTGGCTAAAGGGGAGGAGTCACGAGGTACACACCAGAGAGGTGGCACGCGGTGTGTGTCCAAGAGGGAACCACCTTATCCCGTAGTGGATCATTGAGTCTGATTGATGGGTAGATACCCATCACCTTAGTGGTGCTGAATCCTGAAGCGATACCACGATCCTTTGCGGAGGGATTGATATTTTGGAATCATGTGCATCGACATATAGACATTGCATTAGGAATGAGTCTTAATTTTGCTACATGTATTATTATTTGTAAATGTGTATATACATGTGTTAGAATGAGATCTCTAGCGATGTATAATGTATCCTCTGTTTATGCTTATTGCTCCGCTCTTATATATTTGTTATTTTTGGATTGATGACCCTTTCAGTGGATTGCGTGGGCTATATGCCAATAGATTATGACGCGCCCGGGACTCGAGGAGACACCGCCGTCGAAGGCGACAAAACTCACCTTCCCTGATGCATGGGCTGACATGTCCTGGGGGTTCGACCCGACCCTAGGACGACTCACATTTATCGAGAACGTGTTGGAGACCATTACTATCATAGGACAGGATCCGAAGACCACTTACTCCCGTAGGACCTTGAGCTTCCAGATTCCAGCTTCCTTGATCATATCTAGTTTTCTCTCAAGTGTGATTGACTGTTTCGGATTATTGACTCCTCCTTCAGCCCCACCTGGACCTTCGTACGCCTCAGTCATGGGAAGGGGGACATTCTTTCATGACACCTCTATGCCTCCCTTAGACTTATAGATGTCGCTAGGGTTACCCTTGGCGTACACACGTGACATTTTTCTCATAGGCGAGCTCCCTCATATCGACCCGACACGCATACCATCATTGGAGTCGGACGTAGGTGGAGCAGAGGATGGCTTAGGAGGAGCAGAGGGTGATGATGATTATGATCCCTCAGAGCACGATTATGATAGCGGACATGATGGCTCTGATCATACCCTGTGGAGCGCTTGTAGGGGATTGTGCAGAGCTGGAGCTGGAGAGTATTGCGGTTGTCATTAGATTTCGATCACGGTAGTTAGGGAGTAGATGTGAGTAGTATTTTCAGCATTAGATGATGGTTACTATATGTGCGGTTTGGACTTTCCCTGGGGCAGCTCTCCTGCGTGAGTGTCTGCCGGGGACTCTTATTTTATCGTTTTATGGTTTCTATTGCTAACCACTATCACCACTTTATAACTTATGACACTGCGTCGTATTTATGTATAGTATGTTTTTCCTATGTTTTGATCTATGATATCTAATTTTCCTTATAAACCTAGGTTGAGTTCTTATAACATATCTAAATACAAAACTCATCATAGGGTTTAATTATTTTATTTATAAAAAAAAGAACGTTATTTTGTATAAGAAAAATCATTAATTGATTTATTTATGGAAATAGTCCCTTTTAAAAATACACTTTCGCTGTTAAAAATCAAGGTGTTAGAAGTCTAAACAATTCCTACAACGTGTCCATTTATTTCTTTAACCCTCCAACCGTCCCTTGGTATTACAGCAGCTTTATACCACTAAGTTACTCGCTTTTAGATAGTTTCATGAATAATCAGATTAATAGTCATTTCTATTGTGTAACTAATAGCAAGGAATTGGAAGTTGCTGTGCTTCTTCAAAATTTAAGTACTTAGAAGCAGTAAAGGAAACACAAAGTGCCATACACTAGAAATATATATATATATATATATATATATATATATATATATATATATATATATATATATATATATATATATATATATATATATATATATATATATATATATATATATATATATATATATATATAGTTGTTTGTGCACATGAATACAGTTGGAAAATGTACTGCTTAAAATCCAATCGGCAGAACCAAGCAAAAATATTGTAGCTTTATATAAGATACACAAACTGCCATACAGTTAGAAATACATCTTGAAGATAAGAAATTCATCTATGCACATAGGCGACTTCGATATATAATAATAACGTAATTGACTTTGCTAAAATATTATAAATGATTTTGTTTAATTTTACTAAAGCAAAATAGTTTTCAACCATATTGTTAAGCAACATAATTCTACAATTATTGTACAATAAACCAAAAACATGCATTAAATGAATATTATAATTTACGTCTAAACAGAAAAGGTACATGTAAATCTAAAAATATTATGGACTAACACTCATTTTGTAAATCTAAAAAGTAATGTAAAGAAGTTAGATGTGATTTGGTTAGCCCAGGACTTGGTCCATTTGATTGGTTACAAATGATGTTTGTTTTTCGTTTGGAGGACTGGAATTTTGATGATTTTATTTGTAACATCAAAATTTTGGTGTGGATGTGGTCCTTTTTTGGAGAGATTACTCATTTTAATTATTCTTATTACGATTTTGTGAAAGAGCCATTGCTTTCTTATCGTAATTATAATTGATTTGTAATATGTTTTGTCTGGGCTTATGCCTTGCCCTCTTGTAAACAGGTTGGAAAATCCTTAGTTCTCCCTTTAATATAATATATGTTGAAAAATAAATAAATAAAAGGACCATTACAAAGCAAGGGATTGTCACAAAAAATTAGGTCGATTCACATGTGGCAAATATTTACCAGAGAGAGAAAATGTAGAGAGAGTGACTAGCGATTTGGGGATTAGGGTTCTGGTTCCGATTATGCTCGGTGGTAACAACCACCATGGCGATGGTTGGACGGTGGTTCGAAGAAATGAAGTTCGCAACGGCGTTCTTTTATGGGACACTGTCGCGTCAACTAGGAAGCCGTGAGGAGGTGAGGGACATCATGTGGTTTCTTTCTACTTCTCAGCTTTTCCTGATCACTGCAGAGCTAGAGATTTCTTTGAGTTACTTGGCTGCATAGGAGAGGTGGTCGAAATATCAATTGCTCCAAGGAGGAATAAGTTTGGAAAGAAATTCAGGTTCGCAAGATTTATTGAGGTGGAAGACGTGAGATTGTTAGCGGTGAAGGTAGGCAACGTTATCATAGAAGGGAAGAAGATTCACGCAAATATTCCACGTTTTGAGAGGTACAAGGGGAAGGAAGTCTGGAACACCAATCGGCAGGAGGAAGGGAGGACCAGAAACACACATTCATATGGTGCGGAGAGGTGTGTGGAAGGGAAGTCCAATATAAGAAGGGTGGGACGTTCTTATGCTGATGTAGTGACCCCTGTTTGTTCAAAGATTGAAAAGGAAGAAAGAGTTGTTCTGAGGTATGCTTCGAAGGAGGAGGATAGGAACAAATTCTTGAAAGCTATGGTGGAGAAAGTTCTTATTCCGGGATCATCTTTTAGGATTCAGACGCTACTGGATATGGAAGGACTAAATTCAATTAAAGTCTCAGTTTTAGGTCCAAATTTGTGTCTGCTAGAAGAAGTTGAGCAAGGAGCATTGCAGGTTCTAGTGGAGGAAAGGACATCGAGGTGGAAAACGTGGTTCTCGGGGATTCGAAAATGGAAGGAAGGGGATGTGGACCAGGAAAGACTAGCAAAGGTACGCATATACGGTGTTCCATGTGTTGCGTGGAATGCGGTCTTTTTTTAGGCTTTGGCTAATGTTTTAGGTTCTCTGGTTTGTTTGGATGAGAATTTTTGTAAGGACAGTCACTGTAACTTTGTTAGAATTACTCTGAAAGTGAAATTGGACTTTGCCTCTCAACAATCTTTAACGGTGTATGTCGATGATAAACCGTATTCCTTATATCTCTTTGAAGAAACAGGATACCATATGAGCTTCTCTGGTAGTTTTTCAAACTGTTCTGAGGACTCGTGTTCTTCCGAATCGGTGAATTCCGATGATTTGTGGTCAAATGACACAGAATGGGGGGTCGGCGGAGCGGGGGAGGAGGAGGGAAGTGCTTATAGTATAAGGGAATTGATCTTACCGAGCAGATCAGATGGTCAGCAACAAAGAAGGCTTGAAACCCAGAGCGGTTGAAAGAGAAAAATGGTTGTACCTGCAAGGCACTCCGATGCCAAAGTAAGTATGTGATCCACAAGGTACAACAAAGTGAGAGATTTTGGGGGTAAGAAAAAAGTTACCTTGCCCTATGAGGTTAGAGGGCTATTTATAGGATAATTCTAAGCGAAATTGGCTCCGCTTTGTAAGGCATGGATCTAGATGACGCATGAGCTGGCCGCTACCGGGCACAAGGCTCTCTCGTGCTCGGTTATGTCTGGTGTTTGCCCGGGGCGGACAAAGGGAGGCTTTCATGTGCGCGTCCAGGGTGCCTTGGGCCGAAGGCTAGATTGGCCCAATAAGAGTGATTGAGTCGGTCCAGAACATGAGCCCCCCAAGTCGTTGCTTCTACTCGAGGGAGTGACGACTTAGAGGGCATTGGTCAGGGGAGACCTTCTGGGGGAGCAGGCCTGATTGCTTTTCATGTTGTTCCTTCTATTTTTAGCTTTTCATGCTTTGATTGCTTTTAGAAACCGTTTGCATGTGGTTAGGGTAGACTTTTAGGAACGATTTTGATGAAGATTTAGGAGTTCGTTGTTGGTAGACGGCGGAGATAGCTATTTTCTCCACCGTTGACGGCTGTATGTGATTGAATCCTCCGTTTAGAGCCACCTTCTGGTTCGTTGATTGTTGTTTTGGAGTTTTGATCACGTGCTAGCATGTCTTTAGTATTTCTCTAAAAAAATGGACCATTGTGACGTTGCATGGGTTTTTGCCCTTGTCTTTGGCGCGAGTCTTCTTCTGCTCGGCGACCGTTTTCCTGGAGTAGGGAAAGGTCGGGGGGCCATTCGGTCCCCGGGCCGTTGGCGCGCCCTTTCACTCTGAACGGTGGTGGAAGGGTGGATTTGATTGAACTGTTGAATTCACTATTCTCCCCTGTTTTTCAGGTAAACATGGTCATAACAGGGCGTCCGTCAACGTCGGACTCGTCGTCCTCGACTCCTTCGGCCCAGCAGGAGGTTCCTTTGTCGGCCTGGGTGCTTCAAGAGGCGCTCGATATTGAAAGTTACTTCGTGGAGGATGGTTCGGACATCTTCGACCTCGTGCTATCGCGGAGTGAAGGAGGTGAAGAAGAAGAAGAAGGTTTCGACCGGTTCAGCTTCTCGTGCGCAGGGGATCCAGGGCTCGAACGCGCAGGCTCATCCTTTAGGTGTGAGAGTCGTGATCAACGCTGATGGTTCTAAGACTGAGTGGGGTGAGGATTGGTATCCGTATCTTCATTCGGAGGAGTTTGCCCGTCGGGCAGAATAACACGTTTTTCTTTTGTTTGATGTGTATTTTGTAACTCTTATTGATGATGAATAAAGTACTGTTGTTGTGATTTTTGCGTGTCTATTTGTTTTTTGCTTAATTAGAAGATTTGATCGACTATAGTGTATTGATCGCCAAGTGTGTGGAACTGTGGTCGATTGCCGGGGACATGTGCCTGGCCACGGTGAGTCTCCGACCTCGTTGTGCTGAGTTCTGAGCCTCATGGCGTGAACGGTCCCCTTGCGAGCGGGGTGTTCTGCCGTCATGGTACTTGTTTACGACGGGAATGCTCGATCGTTCCCCCCGAAGGACAAGGAGTCTGCTCGATTAAGAGAGTGGGCTTCTGTCTTTTTGTTTCATCTAGAGGTGTTCGGCGTGTACCTGGTCGCACCTGCATTTTAGCTGTAATATTGCTTGAGCTTTTCAGCGTTCCAAGGTCGAGCGAGTTCTTCTCCTTGTAGGTATTCCAAATAATATGCCCCGTTTTTGGTGTTTTCCCGGACGCGATAGGGGCCCTCCCAGTTTGCAGCCAGTTTGCCCTCTCGGGAGTCCTTGTGGTTTCTTTTGAGCACTAGGCTGTCTACCTCGAATTTCCGTTTAATGACCTTTGCGTCGTGTCTTAATGCGATTTTTTATTTGAGTGAAGCTTCGCGCATAGCGGCTCCTGTTCGGATTTCTTCGACCAGGTCGAGCTCTTCTCTAATTGCTTCGAGGTTGCCCTCTGTTTCGAGGGGTTCCTCGACGCGCCTGGTGGGCACATGCACTTTGACGGGGATCACGGCTTCTGTCCCGTATGTGAGTCGAAAGGGAGTCTCTCCGGTTGTGGAATGGGGGGTGGTGCGGTAGGCTCAGAGGATGTTTTGTAGCTCCTCGACCCATCCCTTTTTGATTTCGTCCAGTCTTCTTTTGATGCCCTATAGAATTACTCTGTTAGCGGCCTCGGCTTGGCCGTTTGTCTGGGGGTGTTCGACTGATGCGAAGTGTTGCTTAGTCCCTAACTTCGTCACGGATTCTTGAAAACGCTCGTCGGTAAACTGGGTGCCGTTATCGGTGATGATAGTCAGGGGTATTCCAAACTGGGCGAGGATGTTTCTTTTGTAGAAACGTAGTACGTTTAGAGATGTGATTTTTTCCTGTGGTTCGGCTTCGATCCATTTGGTGAGGTAATCGACTGCGACTATGAGGTATTTGTTCTGATTGCTCCCGGTCACGAATGGGCTAAGGAGGTCCATGCCCCATC